>NC_060889.1:27281247-27443747 GCF_014805685.1 Silurus meridionalis | reverse complement strand
GGATAGCAGGAGATCTTCCACATCCTCCAACCCACTGAGAGCAGATCTTCATGGAGCTGAGCTTTGTGCACAGGAGCATCGTCGTGCTGGATCAGAGACGTCCTGTTCCGTCGCGTGTGTGTGTGTGTGTGTGTGTGTTGAAATGTCTGTCTGCTTCTGTACACTCTGTATGGTAGAGAGAATCCTCCCTTATCTTTATAGAACACTGTTATAAACTGCTGATACACTCTCATCATTTACATGACAATGACTCAATCATCACACACACACACACACGTCCTGTATTCCAGCAGACAGAGACGGCTGTAAAGGACAGAGACAGACACAGATATAAAAATGCTGGATGAGAGAGAGTGAGAGAGAGAGAGAGAGATAAACACCAGCAAAGTGACATAAAAAGGGGGAAATAGTTGGATAAATAGAGAAACAGATTGAATGGTAGATTGGTTGGCAGGCAAGATGGACGGACAGATGGACAGATGGATAGATGGATGAATGGGCAGATACATAAATGGACAGATAGATTGATTAATGGATAGATATAGTGATTAGGTTGAAAGATGGATGGATGGATGGATGGATGGATGGTGGGATGGTGGGTGGGTGGCACCTGGCCATGATTTATCCTGGCCGTGACGTTTGTAATGGTGTTGTCAGATCTGGGATACACCTTCTTGTGTTCCCCTCCTGCCTGGTTGGACCTCAGTATCAGTTTGACGTTCATAAGATAAATTAATGATCTTCATGTCACACTGCTTATATGGCGCTGTGAACGCAGAGCGACAGATGGAGGGATGGGTGGTGGTGAGTTGGAGGGATAAAGGAGGAGGAGGAGAAGGAGGGCAGTGGACGGATTTCTGCTGGCAACTTCTCTTCAAAATTGTCCTGACCGTCATCTCTGCTGTCGTCATTACGTGTCATACGTGTCATTCCTGTCACTGCCATCATGCATCATCCCTGTCATCTGTGTCCTCCTCGTCATTCTGTCTTTCCTTCATTTCCATTCTCCCTGTCATTCCAGTCATTTCCTTCATTTCCTTCATTTCAATTCTTCATCATTTGTCATTTCCTTCATTTCCATTCTCCCTGTCATTCCAGTCATTTCCTTCATTTCCTTTATTTCCATTCTTCCTGTCATTGCTGTAATTTTCTTCATTTCCTTCATTTCCCTGTTATTCCTGTCATTTACGCCATTTGCTTTATTTCCATTTTTCCTGTCATTCCTGCAATATCCCTGTTATTCCAGTCTTCACCATTATTCCTGTCAACACCAAAATTGCGGTCATTTGTTACTGCCATCATTTCCATTATCCCCGTCATTCCAGTCGTTATCCTTGTCAACAGCGAAATTGCGGTCATCCTCGTTATTCCCGTTTTTTGCCATCGTCCCTGATATTGCAGTCATCTCTGTCATCCTCGTCATTGTTGTGTACACAGTAGTGTACCAGTCCTGTCCGTGTTTACAGGAGCTGTGATGAACATTAGCTACCAATACGATGGGACGTCTGAGGATCGCCAGATTTCCTGAATCCCACAAAACGATCACTCTCGTAAACAAGCACATGGTTGTCATGGCGAACAGAGATCAGATATGTGTTTAAACCCAAACTTCCACATAGTTCAGAGATATGCAGCTATGAGATGTGCTAACTGATATGCTATTGCTGAACTAGGCTAACAGGGCTAATACATGGCTGGTTAAAGATGCACACACACACACAGGTGGGGGTGTGTGTTTTTGAGTCGGACAGGTGGGGGTGTGTTTTGAGTCAGGCAGGTGAGTGTGTTTTGAGTTGGACAGGTGAGTGTGTGTTTTTGAGTTGGGCAGGTGAGTGTGTGTTTTTGAGTCGGGCAGGTGAGTGTGTGTTTTTGAGTCGGGCAGGTGAGTGTGTGTTTTTGAGTCGGCAGGTGAGTGTGTGTTTTGAGTCAGGCAGGTGAGTGTGTGTTTTGAGTCGGGCAGGTGAGTGTGTGTTTTGAGTTGGGCAGGTGGGTGTGTGTTTTGAGTCGGGCAGGTGAGTGTGTGTTTTGAGCTGGACAGGTGGGTGTGTGTTTTGAGTCGGGCAGGTGGGTGTGTGTTTTGAGTCGGGCAGGTGAGTGTGTGTTTTTGAGTCGGGCAGGTGAGTGTGTGTTTTGAGTCGGGCAGGTGAGTGTGTGTTTTGAGTCGGACAGGTGGGTGTGTGTTTTGAGTTGCACAGATGAGTGTGTGTTTTGAGTTGGGCAGGTGGGTGTGTGTTTTGAGTTGGGCAGGTGGGTGCGTGTTTTGAGTTGGGCAGGTGGGTGCGTGTTTTTAGTTGGACAGGTGGGTGTGTTTTTAGTTGGACAGGTGAGTGTGTGTTTTGAGTTGGGCAGGTGGGTGTGTTTTGAGTTGGGCAGGTGGGTGTGTGTTTTGAGTTGGGCAGGTGGGTGTGTTTTTGATCCTGTATATGAACTTAGCAGAACTACGCGCTAGTGTAACGTTGGCTTCATGGCGCTCTGTTAGTTAATTTTTTTTTTTTATGTTTCATTAGCAAGTTTTCTTTTTTCGTTTAGCAAGTTCATTAGCATTAAGTAGTCTAATGCCAACTGGTCATCCTACTTCCATATATGGACTCCCAGTTGCCACATGATGTACGTCTGTGTGTCTGTGTGTGTGTGGTAAATGTAGCAGAGGGTAACTTTAGCTATGTGTGTGCATGTGTTTGTTGTCTATACACTAGTGAAGCTGATTCCATCACACACACACACACACACACACACACACACACACACACACAGTAATCTCAGCTTCTGTAAATAACCTGGAATGATAAAATCCAGTGTTGGAGTAAAATGTGTATTACCCTTATCTGTGTGTCTGTGTGTGTCTGTGTGTGTGTGTGTGTGTGTGTGTGTGTGTGTGTGTGTGTGTGTGTGTGAGTACAAGAGAATATAAACAGATGGATGAGGGGGAGACAAGGCAGAGGACAATAAAGAGTGAGTGAGACAGGAATACAGACAGTTGAACGAGAGAAAGAGGGACAGAAAGTGATTATATAGACAGATATGTGTGTGTGAGGGAGAGAGACAGAGATGAGACAGCGGGAGTGGAAGAGATAGAGGAGACAGAGTGAGAGAGGGAGGGGCAGAGAGAGACAAAGATGAGAGAAAGCGAGAAGGACAGAGAAAGATAGTGATGGACCCCAGGATGGACATGGAGACAAACAGACGGACTAAGAGAATCCTAGAGAGACCCAGACAGAAAGTGAGATATCAAGAGATACAGTGACAGACGGATGGACAGACAGATGGAGAGAGAGGCCATAATGGAGACAGACAGAGAGAGAGAGACAACTAAAGATATAGAGAGAGTTCAGATGTAGAGCGACTGCAGTATGTGGGTCAGGACTCAAGTGTACAGTGTGTGTGTGTGTGTGTGTGTGTGTGTGTGTGTGTGTGTGTGTAGCCCAGTTTACAGTGAGGACATCATCTCTCGCTCTCTCTCTCTCTCTCTCTCTCTCTCTGAGCTGCTCAGGGAATCACTAATGAGCTGCAGTTTGGGGACACGGCCTTATTCTCTCTCTCTCTGCGTTAGGAAGGAAACCGAGACACGGCACCGTAACACTTGAACACCTCCCTGTGTGTGTGTGCGTGTGTGTGTGTGTGTGTGTGTGTGTGTGTGTGTGTGTGTGTGTGTGTGTGTGTGTGCGTGCGTGCACACATGCATATTATACCTTGTTCAAAGTTGGACCTTGTATGGAAAACATGAGCACTACAACGTTTTCAATCCATATCTTCAGCACCATCAACAAAGACCAAAAGAAAGAAAGAAAAAAAAGAAAGAACAAATTGAAAGAAGACAAAAGAAAGAAAATCAGGCAAGAAAAAAAGAAAAAAAAACGTATAAAATTGAAGGAAAGAAAAAAAGAAATAACTGAATGAAAAGTAAAGAAATGTAAGAAAGAAAAAACAAATGCGTTGCATGAATGCGTTACATCTTGCATTTATTATTGCGCTGCTCCAAAACAACTTCACACCTTTCCATTCATTCTGAGACAGAAATGTTGCACTTACACCCTAAACCCTACACCCTAAACCCTACCACCTTACTTCTACACACTACACCTAAACCCTACACCATACACACTAACCCCTACACACTAACCCAATACTGTTCTCTGTATTAGTGACATTAGGGCTGTGACAGTACACGTATTCGTTCTGAGGCGTTTCAGTTCGGGGCTGTCGGTTCCGTACACGTGTGGACCCCTCTGGAGCGTGTTAAGTGTTGGACCGTGAGTTTGTTTAGTCTCCGCCTCGTGTCACTGTGGCTACTGCATCCATATCAGAAACAGTTTTGTTCCTTTTATACTGTAGCAAATTGGCTTTTTTTCCCCTTCTTATCTGTTTCTTGTGACATTTTTGGTTGCAGAATGTATAGAAAATATCACCCAACCACACCTTTAAGGTTGCGTGTCCTTTTTCCTAGATTAGCCCCGCCCACAGGTGGACCCGTCCCGCTCGGTTACGTTTTTCTTAAAAGGAAGTGTGAGATACGAACGGGTCAAACGCAGGTTTTTTATTTTTTATTATTGATCTTGAAGTTTGCATTGTGGTCATCAGGGGGTGCTGAAGAATTCAGACCAAAGCAGGTAGAGTTCATCTTCATTGGATAATGGTCCTGCGAGATGCGTGTGTGTGTGTGTGTGTGTGTGTGGACCCCCTGCCGTTTCCTGTGCTTGTGTAAACAGGACGTCCTTCCAGGATCTCGGCTGACCCGCCGTCCTCCTGTTCACTCGCAACCCACCCTCCCTCATCCGTACCCTCGTCCTCGTGTGTTTATGTGAAGGGACGACGCCTCGGACGTGACGTGATCCGACGGTCATTGTTCCTCTTTCCGACTTTTTTTTTTTATCGCTAATTTTGGTTTAAAGAATGAGAACTAGATACAATCACATGGGTGTCCCATCAGTGTCGTACTCGAAAAAACCTGTGTGTGTGTGCGCGACCTGGATTATATTTATCAGAGTTTAAATCAGCATCACATGGTGACTTAAATAAACAATTGTTATTTATATATTAGACGTGTTGGATGTCTTCATGACGTAGCGTCCTGTTCTAGGAAGAAAATGGAAAAGGCCTTTATTTGTCTCATATACAGCAGATTGGGGGGACTCGGGGTCAGAGCACCACTCGACAACACCCAAGTACTACCTTTCCTACATCATGGCCACAAAATCCTGAAAAGAGGAATGTATTTTATTATTATTTTATTATTTGCTTTATTACATAGAAAGAAAAACACTCCTGGAATCTGGAGAATACAGACCATGGTGTGACCCACTTACATCCAGCCAATCAGAGTAAAGAGGCGTGTCTACTCCCCATCAATCATCTCACCTGTTAATGTCTTTCGACATCCAGCCAATCAGAATAAAGAGGCGTGTCTACTCAGCTTGTCAATCATCTTAGCTGTTAATGTCTTTCGACATCCAGCCAATCAGAGTAAAGAGGCGTGTCTACTCATCTCATCAATCATCTTAGCTGTTAATGTCTTTCGACATCCAGCCAATCAGAGTTTCATATTATCTATCAAAATGTTACCTATTGATGTCCAGCCAATCAGATTAAAGAGGCGAGTCTACTTGTCAATCTTGTTAGCTGTCAATCATTTGAAAGGCTGTTTTGTGGGCGTGGCTTTTTAAAGGCTAGTTTTGCCAAATTGTACTGTGCATTTCACCTAAAATCACCGCTCATAACTTTTAAAAATAGATTTACACTATTTTAATAATTTTGCATCATTTTTATGCTTTATGATTTTAAAAAGATCATGACCATCTTGCGTAACGTCTAGATCTACACCCAATGTGGCCAACGTCGCAACAAGCATCGTTGTACTGCTCTTGTCGTGTTTAGCTTGAGATAAAGAGCCTGGTATAGGAGGCCTAGGAGTGGTGGAGGAGTGAAGGTGAAGTTCAGAACTTTTAGTGTTTGAGATAAAGGTGTGAAGATCTCCAACACTGAGCTCAGTGTGTTTGCGCAGACCAGCAGGCGTTGTGATGTTAAACACAGCACGTTGGTGTGAAATACAGGATGTTGGCGTGCTGATGGAAATGCTCGCACGCGTGGACTGTGGATAAACGAACCCTGAGTATTTCTGCTTAACCGAACTCATCATTCGCCGATATGAGTATTAGAGCTGCTCAAATGTCGTGCTTTCGTTTATTAAACATTACTTGTGTCTGTGTTCTGCAGGGAAGCCGTACAGCATGGCAAGCTCTGAGCGTGTGCAGCTCTCCGGGACGTACAACGTACGCAAAGGCAAACTGCAACTCCCCGTGAACCGATGGAGCCGCAGACACGTCATCCTGTGTGGCACGTGCCTGATGGTGTCATCAATTAAAGCCAGTCACGCAGGCAAAATGCACATCTTGCCCCTGATCGGCGGAAAGGTAAGGCCTTCAATTGTTCATAATCCATTTTCTGCTTTCAATAAAGGTAATAGTACATTTTCAGTCCAATCTAAATGCACACCCTCCCTCTAATCGAGGTAATCATGACATCATTAAGGGAAAAGTAAAATTGGGAAAAAAATGCCCATACTTCCCCTGGTAGGGGGAAAGGTAATGTCTTTCTTCTTCTTCTTTTTTCGGCTTCTCCCATTAGGGGTCGCCACAGCGGATCATCCGTCTCCATACCCCCCTGTCCTTTACATCTGCCTCTTTTACCCCAACCACTGGCATGTCTTCCCTCACCACATCCATAAACCTCCTCCGTGGTCTTCCTCTTTTCCTCCATCCTCAGCATTCTTCTACTGATATACCCCATGTCCCTCCTCTGCACATGTCCAAACCATCTCAATCATTCCTCCCTCACCTTGGCTCCAAAACATCCTACATGCGCTGTCCCTCTAATAAACTAATTTCTAATTCTGTCCATTATCGTCACTCCCAACGAACATCTCAACATCTTCAGCTCTGCTACCTCCAGCTCCCCCTCCTGTCTTTTACTCAATGCCACTGTCTCTAATCCGTACAACATCGCAGGTCTTACCACAGTCCTATAAACTTTCCCTTTCACTCTCACAGATACTCTTCTATCACAAATCACTCCTGCTATCACTCTTCTCCACCCACTCCACCCTGCCTGCACTCTTTTCTTCACTTCTCTAACACATTCTTCATTACTTTGCACTGTTGACTCCAGGTACCTGAACTCCTCCACCATCTCCACCTCTTCTCCCTGCAACCGCACCACTCCACTGCCCTCCCTCTCATTCACACACATGTATTCTGTCTTACTCCTACTGACTTTCATTTCCCTTCTCTCCAGCGTGTACCTCCACCTCTCCAGGCTCTTCTCCACCTGCTCACTACTCTCACCACAAATCAGAATATCATCCGCAAACATCATATTCCACGGAGACTCCTGTCTGACCTCGTCTGTCAACCTGTCCATCACCACTGCAAACAGGAAAGGGCTCAGAGCCGATCCTTGATGCTGTCCAATCTTTACCTTGAACCAATCTGTCGTTCCTACTGCACACTTCACTGCTGTCACACTGTCCTCATTCATGGCCTGCACCACCCTCACATACTTCTCTGACACACCTGACTTCCTCATACAATACCACAACTCCTCTCTCCACCCTGTCGTTCGCTTTCTTTAAATCCACAAATACACAATGCAACTCCTTCTGACCTTCTCTAAGTTCTCCATCAACATTCATAAAGCAAATAAGGCAACTGTGGTGCTCTTCCTCGGCATGAAACCATACTGCTGCTCACAGATGGTCACCTCTTCTCTCAGCCTGGCTTCCACTACTCTTTCCCATAACTTCATGGTGTGACTGATCAACTTAATTCCCCTGTAGTTACTGCAGGTCTGCACATCTCCCTTATGCTTAAAGATCGGTACCAGCACACTCCTTCTCCATTCCTCAGGCATCCTATCACCTTCCATAATCCGGTAAAAGAATCTTGTTAAAAGCTACACTGCATCTCTCCTAAACATCTCCACGCCTCTACCGATATGTCATCTGGTCCAACCGACTTTCCACTCTTCATCCTCCTAATCGCTAATCTCACTTTCTCCCTACTAATCCTATCCACTTCCTGCTTCATCATCTCCACATCATCCAACCTTCTCTCTCTCTCTCTCTCTCTCTCTCTCTCTCTCACATTTTCCTCATTTATCAGCTCCTAAAATACTCCCTTCATCTTCTCAAAACACACTCTCCTCATTAGTCAACACATTTCCATCTTCATCCTTTAGTGTTCTAACTTTTAGTACATCCTTCCCAGCTCGGTCCCTCTGCCTGGCCAATTGGTACAAATCCGTTTCTCCTTCCTTAGTGTCCAACTTCTAACGTTCCTTATATGCCTTTTCCTTGGCTTTCGCCACTCTTTTCTCATCACGCTGTAGATCCCAATTCTGTTTTTTCAACCTCTTTCTCCTTATGCTCTTCTGCACTTCCTCATTTTACCACCACATCTCTTCCTTTCTATTTCCAGATGTCACACCAAGTACTTTTCTAGCTGCCTCCCTCATCACTTCTGCAGTAGTTGCCCAATGATCCAGCATCTCTTCACCACCACTGAACCCCTGTCTGACCTCTTCCCTGAACCTCACACTCAATTCAATTCATTTTTATTTGTATATCCCTTTTAACAATGAACATTGTCTCAAAGAAGCTTTACACCACAGTCTTCTGCCTTCAGCTTTCACCATCTTATTCTTCTTTCAGTCCTCACTCTTCTTCTTCGCCTCCAAAACCATCCTACAGACCACTATCCGATGCTGTCTAGCTACACTGCCCCCTGCCAACACCTTACAGTCTCCAATCTCTTTCAGGTTGCATCTCCTGCATAGAACAGGGAAAGGTAATGTCTTTAACTGGGTAAAATGCCCATACTGCCCCTAGTGGGGGAAAGGTAATGTCTTTAACTGGGTAAAATGCCCATACTGCCCCTAGTAGGGGGGAAAGGTAATGTCTTTAACTGGGTAAAATGCCCATACTGCCCCTAGTGGGGAAAGGTAATGTCTTTAACTGGGTAAAATGCCCATACTGCCCCTAGTGGGGGAAAGGTAATGTCTTTAACTGGGTAAAATGCCCATACTGCCCCTAGTGGGGGAAAGGTAATGTCTTTAACTGGGTAAAATGCCCATACTGCCCCTAGTGGGGAAAGGTAATGTCTTTAACTGGGTAAAATGCCCATACTGCCCCTAGTAGGGGAAAGGTAATGTCTTTAACTGGGTAAAATGCCCATACTGCCCCTAGTGGGGGGAAAGGTAATGTCTTTAACTGGGTAAAATGCCCATACTGCCCCTAGTGGGGGGAAAGGTAATGTCTTTAACTGGGTAAAATGCCCATACTGCCCCTAGTGGGGAAAGGTAATGTCTTTAACTGGGTAAAATGCCCATACTGCCCCTAGTAGGGGAAAGGTAATGTCTTTAACTGGGTAAAATGCCCATACTGCCCCTAGTAGGGGAAAGGTAATGTCTTTAACTGGGTAAAATGCCCATACTGCCCCTAGTGGGGGGAAAGGTAATGTCTTTAACTGGGTAAAATGCCCATACTGCCCCTAGTGGGGAAAGGTAATGTCTTTAACTGGGTAAAATGCCCATACTGCCCCTAGTAGGGGAAAGGTAATGTCTTTAACTGGGTTAAATGCCCATACTGCCCCTAGTAGGGGGAAAGGTAATGTCTTTAACTGGGTAAAATGCCCATACTGCCCCTAGTGGGGGAAAGGTAATGTCTTTAACTGGGTAAAATGCCCATACTGCCCCTAGTGGGGGGAAAGGTAATGTCTTTAACTGGGTTAAATGCCCATACTGCCCCTAGTAGGGGGAAAGGTAATGTCTTTAACTGGGTTAAATGCCCATACTGCCCCTAGTAGGGGGAAAGGTAATGTCTTTAACTGGGTAAAATGCCCATACTGCCCCTAGTAGGGGGGAAAGGAAATGTCTTATATTTGTAAAATGGCTATTGTGTCCCTCACTCTGGTAGGGTGAAGGTAATGTCTGAAACTTGTAATAAAAGCCTACTGCCCTGTTTCTGGGGAAAGTTAATGTATTAAACTTGTGAAATGCCCATCCTGCCCCTAATGAATAAAGACACAACTAGCAATCTGAAATAAACCACCTTTAATCTGTAATCCTTTACTATTTCTACATCCTGACGTAGTGATGATTTGGTTTCAAAAACGAAACTAAGACACTGTACATCTACTGCTGCACTTCTGGTTAGATGTTATCTGCATTGTGTTCACTCTGTACTAGTTACTAGTCTTAAACTGATTAAGATCTAGTTCAATCTTGTTCAACAATGAGAAACATCTGGACTGCTTTCTGTAAGACTTTGTAGAACACAGGAATTCATGTATGGAATTTATCTTGTCCAACAAAACGCTGATCAGAAATTGTGATTCTGATTATAAACGATTCTGAAGCTTGTACCCAGAAAAGTGTACAGAAGAGGATGTAGACTTCGATTCCTCATTTGCCAGACAGATTTCTTCAATTTCCAGAGACGGATTCTTCCAATTTTGATGAAATTGGCGAACGTTCACTAGAAGAACTTTGAATTCCATGAAGATCTGCTTTCAATGGGTTGGAAGATGTGGAAGATCTCCTGCTGTAGAGCACAAACACTATTGATCATGATGAATGTGAGCTCTGACTGCACCCCAGGCCTCCTCACCGTCTCACCTACATCATTGCCTGACAAATCTCCACAAAATCTAGTGGAACATCTTCCCAGAAGAGTGGAGCTTATTATGGGAACTAAATGTGGAATGGGATGTTCCTACTGATCTCATGATCAGGTGTCCACAAACTGTATAAAATGTGTTCTGTTTTATTTTGCAGACTTTCTGTGAAATAAACTTTAATGACCTTTAAGCTACTGTCTTTTTTTGTTCCTGCCTGAAGGTGATATTGTTCTCTCTCTCTCTCTCTCACTCTGTGTGTGTGTGTGTGTGTGTGTGTGTGTGTGTGTGTGTGTGTGTGTGTGTGTGTGTGTGTGTGTGTGTGTGTGTAGGTAGAGGAGGTGAAGAAACACAGCCACTGTTTGGCCTTCAGCTCAGCTGGGCCCCAGAATCAGACCTACTACATCAGCTTCGACAGCTTCACAGAGCACCTGCGTTGGCACCGTCACGCCTCCAAGGTGTGTGTGTGTGTGTGTGTGTGTGTGTGTGTGTGTGTGTGTGTGTGTGTGTGTGTGTATTTAAGGTGTTGGAGATTGTGTAGTAGAGTGAGTGTAATGATTGTGGTGTTAAATGATGTTTGGGTGTATCGCGTTGCATGGTGTTGTGTGAGCTGATGTGGGATGGAACGTTGTTGGTGTTGTAAATGGTGTTGTCATGTCTGATGTGGTGTTGATTGTAGTGTATGGTTGGATGTGGTATTGCGTCATGTCTTGTGTGGTGGTTTGCTGTGGGTAATGTCTGGTTTTGAGTCGCAGTGTTTAGTTATGTGGTGTTGAGTGTTGTGGTGGCAGTGTTTGTAATGCATTGCCTTGTGGTGTGGTGATGGTGTGTGTGTGATTGGTGTAGAGTCATATGATGTTAAGTAATGTGGTGGTGGTGTTTGTAATGTCTGGTGTTTAGCCGTGTGGTGCGGTGGTGGTGGTTTTAGTGTTGGTGTTGTCATGTGGTGTTGAGTGGTGTGGTGGTGTTTGTAATGTTGGGTGTTTATTAATGTGCTGGTGGTGTTTGTAATATCTGGTGTTGAGTCATGTGGTGTTGAGTGGTGTGGTGGTGTTTGTAATGTTGTGTGTTGAGTTATGTATTAGTGGTTTTAGTGTTGGTGTTGTCATGTGGTGGTGGAGATTGTAATGTCTGGTGTTGAGTTATCTGGTGTGGTGGTGTTTGTAATTTTGGGTGTTTAGTCATGTGGTGTTGTCATGTGGTGTGGTGGTGTTTGTTGAGTCATGTGTCACATGGTTAGATGTTGTGGTATGTGTAGTTGAGTGGCGTTTTGGTGTTTGTAAGGTTTGGTGTTGATTGTGTCACATGGTCTAATGTAGGTGGTGTTGAGTGGCGTGGTGGCAGAGTTTCTAATGACTGGTTTTGAGTCATGTGGTGTTGAATATTGTGGAGATAGTGTCCATAATGCCTGGTGTTGAGTCGTGTCACGTGGTCGGATGTAATGGTGTGCGGTGGTGGTGTTTATGATGGCTGGTGTTGAGTCATTTGGTGGCGGTGTTTGTAATGTATCGTGTTGAGTCATGTGGTGTTGAGTCATCAACTGACTTGATGATGTCGTCAGTTGGTGATGTCATATTGTATATGTATTGTATGGTGTTGTGATGTGTTTCGATATTCTTTTGTATCGTGACGTCAGTTGGTGTCGTGGTTTGATGTCGTATGATCTCTCTCTCTCTCTCTCTCTCTCTCTCTCTCTCTCTCTCTCTTTTCTTTTAGATGGTGTCCCAGAGGATCAGTTCAGTGGATCTGTCCTGCTGTAGTTTGGAGAAACTTCCTCCGAACCTTCTTTACAGCCACGACCTCACTCACCTCAACCTGAAACACAACTTCCTCCCAGCAGATAACTCCCTGCAGCAGCTCCAGAGGTGTGTGAGCTCCACAACCATGCTGAGAACTTCACAAACCATAGGGGTATAACGCACACTATATGGACAAAAGTATTTGGACACCTGACTGTATGTGCTTTTTGAACATCCTCTTCCACATTAAGTGCACATTCGCTGCTATAATGAGCTCCACTGTTCTGGGAAGATGTTCCTCTAGATTGTATGGAGATTTTGTGTGAGATCTCGTTCAGCCACAAGGCTGTTAGTAAAGTCAGGTACTGATGAAGGTGAGGCTGATCACATGGTTTACATTCATCATGTTCAATAGGGTTGGAGTTCTACAGCAGATCTTCCAACCCATGGAAAGCAGATGTTAATGGAGCTTTCCTTAAGCACAAATGTCATGCGACAGCTTCCAAAGGCGTCCTGTACAATCCTGTCTCCAGGTTTGTGAGAGGGAAACGTCGGGTGTCCCAATACTTCTGGCCCTGTAGTGTATGTGTTACGGGAAGTGTAAAGGTATAAAGGAAGACCAACCTTCAATTCTCCAATGTACACAATCTCTGTGTGTGTGTGTGTGTGTGTGTGTGTGTGTGTGTGTGTGTGTGTGTGTGTGTGTGTGTGTGTGTGTGAGAGAGAGAGAGAGAGAGAGAGAGAGAAAGCATGTGGGTAGCTCTTTGTTTATCTGTAAACACACCTCACATACCATTGTAGCTCCTACCTCTATTCCTATTTGTGTCTCTCTCGTGTTCTCTATTCCTCCCTCTCTCTCTCTCTCTCTCTCTTGCTCTCTCGCTCCTTCTATTGCTCTCTCTCTCTATTGCTCTCTTTATCTCTCTGTCTGCCTCTCTTGTCTCTCTCTCCTCTCTCTGTCTGTCTCTATTTCTCTCTCTCTCTCTCTCTCTCTGTCTCTCTCTCTCTCTCTCCTCTCTCTGTCTCTCTCTATTTCTCTGTCTCTACCTCTCTCTCTCTCTCTCTCTCTCTCTCTCTCTCTCTCTCTCTCTCTCTCTCTAGTGTTATTAGACTATCACCTGTGTGCTGTTCAGTGAAGCTGCATGTCTGTAGAGAAACGTGATTGTTTTCTCTCAGCCTTGTTTGTGATCGTATTTACTCAAGCACACAATCTTCAAAGCTCTCCGTCCCTCTCCAGCACCGGGGCATTGTGGGTAATAAACCCACACAGAAGAGCTCTCTGGATGTTCAGCAGTAGTAGGATTGAGTACTGAACACAACAGCAGAGACAGAGAGACAATGGGAGGTGTGTGTGTGTGTGTGTGTGTGTGTGTGTGTGTGTGTGTGTGTGTGTGTGTGTGTGAGGTTATTGAACCTGTGAGTCAGCAAGGCTACTGTCATTTCAAGCTGAAGTTTGTCTTCAACACTCACACTCAGGATCTGTGTCTGTGTGTGTGTGTGTGTGTGTGTGTGTGTGTGTGTGTGTGTGTATACACTTTAGATTCTCCCGCTTGCGAAGTCTGAACCTGTCGAATAACCAGCTGGGAACGTTTCCCCTGGAGCTGAGCTCCATCTCCACCCTCACCGAACTCAACCTCAGCTGCAACTGCATCAGCAACCTCCACCCCAGTGTGGGCAACATGCACAAGTAAGAAGGGAGGAAGATGAAAGAATGGGATGGATGGATAGATGGATGGATGGATGGATTGTTGATGGGTGAATGGGTGACTCAGATGAGGGATTGATGTATGTATGAATGGATTGTTGGAAGAAAGGATAAATGATGGGTAAATCATAATGATGGATGGATGGATGGATGGATGGATGGATTGATTGATGAACATCTGTATAGATCTGTATATAGTAATCTGGAGATGGATGGATGGATCTTATTATTGGATGCATGAATGAATAGAATATTTAATGGTTGTACAAATTTAAGGTTGGATGGATGGATAGAGGGATATATGTAAGTAATATAGGGTGGCTTGGATGGATGGAGAGTGGTGTAGATGATGGATGGAGAGAGGTATAGATCATGGCTGGATGGAGAGATGGATATATGTAAGGTACAAAGGGTGGTGGATGGACAGAAATGTATGGATGGATGGATGGATGGATGGATGGATGGATGGATGGATGGATGGAAGAAACAAAGGGTGGCTTGGATGTATGGAGAGGTGTAGATGATGTATAGAGAGAGGTAGATAGATGATGGATGGAGGAAGGTGTAGATGATGGATGGAGAGTTGTAGATGATGGATGGAGAGAGGTGTAGATGATGGATGGAGAGAGTTGTAGATGATGGATGGAGAGAGTGTAGATGATGGATGGAGATGTGTAGATGATGGATGAGAGAGGTGTAGATGATGGATGGAGAGATGTAGATGATGGATGGAGAGAGATGTAGATGATGGATGGAGAGGTGTAGATGATGGATGGAGAGGTGTAGATGATGGATGGAGAGAGTGTAGATGATGGATGGAGAGGTGTAGATGATGGATGGAGAGAGAGGTGTAGATGATGGATGGAGAGAGAGGTGTAGATGATGGATGGAGAGAGGTGTAGATGATGGATGGAGAGAGGTGTAGATGATGGATGGAGAGAGGTAGATGATGGATGGAGAGAGGTGTAGATGATGGATGGAGAGAGGTGTAGATGATGGATGGAGGAGGTGTAGATGATGGATGGAGGAGGTGTAGATGATGGATGAAGGGAGGTGTAGATGAAGGATGGAAAGAGGTGTAGATGATGGATGGAGTGAGGTGTAGATAATGGATGGAGGAAGGTGTAGATGATGGAGAGAAGTGTAGATGATGGATGGATAGACAGGTAGAACAGTATGATAGTAAGTGGATGACTAGACAGACAGAGGGAAATATGTTGAATCATGAAAGGATCAGCTGATGAACAGATTTATGATGGAGGGGTCACAATGATGGACAGATGGGGACTAGAAGTGATGCTAGTGATGTCACATGGTCACATGATCTATAGAACTAAACTACAAAGCCACAAACGTCTTTAAACACAGCTGTGTGATCACCTGATATACCTTTTTAATAACACTGCTGCCACCTACAGGTTCAACACACACTTACACACACAAAACAACAAATTGATTTATTGGTGCTTTATTAAACTTATTCTGTGAGAAAGCGAGAAATTATTGTTAGTTTTTTTTTATTATTATTATTTCTTGGAGCCAAATCCCTACGTCCCGTTAGCTAGCTAGCATAACTAGCATGGTGAGCTGACTAGCTACTCTAAGATCTACCCATAAACTTGCTTGGTAACACATTTGGCGCCATTTTTTACGACTTTGACGTTTCCCGAGTTTCCAGAACCAGACGGCTAACTCGTAATTTACACAGTCAGCAAGACTAGCTATGTTAATTGCACTGATTGTATTTCCGTTACTATGGAAACGCTGACGCTTTAGAACGAGAGTCATTTGATTCGCTGTGGTCAGAGCTGCAGAGTAACGGGAATCTAATCGACACCTCTCAGTACACGGATTGAGAGTGTGTGTGTGTGTGTGTGTGTGTGTTTCTCTCAGCCTGCAGACGCTGCTGTTGGACGGGAACATGTTGTCGTCCTTGCCGGCGGATTTGGGCTCCCTGCAGCGTCTCTGCTACCTCGGACTCTCCTTTAACGAGTTCAGCGTCGTGCCCGGTGTCCTGGAGCGACTCGGCGGCGTCGAGCGCCTCTGCATGGCCGGGAACCGAGTGGAGCAGCTCGAGCTGCAGTCCTTCCGCCTGCTGAGCATCAAATACGTCGACCTGCGGTACACACACACACACACACACACACACACACTCCGACACGACTAATAGTTTACAAAGTCCACTCGAAAACACCATATTGCTCCTTTCATCCGTCTTTCCCCTCCACCAAGGAAGAACAGTAATAAATCTCGGCGCAGTTATAAATATGTATAAACGCTGTCGTGGCGCAGAGCCGTAGAGTGACGGCACTTTGGAACGAAGGATGGAAAATCCTGTGGAAATAAATAATCATCATTTTCCTGCCTGGGACTGAGATTTTCCAAGTCGAATAGTAGTTTTTCTTTCTTTTCTTTTTTTTTTTTTGTAAAGCAAAAGAAAGCGCACACTTCAAATGCATTATTATTAATTATTGATTAAAAAAAGGAATTGTAGAACGGTAGATACAGCAGGATGGATGAGTGAATAGAATGATGAATGGATGGATGGAAGGAACAATGGCTGGCTTGAATGGGGTCAAAATGATTGGTGTTTGGGTGGATGAAATGTTGGAAGAAAGGACAAATGATAGGTGGGTTGTGATTGATGGATGGATGGAGGGATGTATGTATGGATGAGTCAAAATGATGGGTATATTAATGGATAGAAGAAAGGATAAATAACGAGTGGGTCTTCTTGATAGATGGATGGATGGATGGATGGATGTGAGCCACAATGGCTAGCTTGGATGGATGTAAAGAGGTGTAAATGCTGAATTATGGATGGATAGACAGGTAGAGTAGAGCAGTATGGTGATGGATGAGTGGACGGACAGACAGAGAGAGGGAATTTAAAGAGGAAATCGGAAAAGGGGGCCAATACTTTTTGCACAAACAGTGACTTCAACCATGTATATAAAAGAAAGTTATGAAAACTGGCATATTTGAAAAGGAAATTAGGGGGCCAATACATTTGCACAGCATTTTCATTTTTTTTATTGTTACTATTTTTCTATACAAACTAATAAAACCTCAATAAAAACGACCTTTTTAAACTTATTTATTTAAAAATTATTTCATTAAACATTTGTTTTACTGATACGAGTCTCAAATCAAGCACCAAAATCCACCATGTTGAACACATCCGGTAATTAAAGCCGTCCGTGTGGAAACATAGCGAAAGTTTCTTTTGGTGTCCTGATGATTTCCGTCATTTAAAAGTCCATAATTACTTTCAAATGTTAAAACTCATTTCCTGTCGATCCTCTTCACTCCTGATGAAAATCGCAGCACCTTCAGCTCCACCTCAATGCTGTTGTCTCTAAACACAGTCTAAAACACAACCCCCATGTTGTAATGTTTACATATAATCAAACTGAGCAGCGTTTTATTTATAAAAAAGAATAATAAAAAAAATGGCGGATTATTTGTATCTTTTCGTCTCTTTTAGACTAAACCGGATCTCCAGCGTGGTGCCGGACGAGCCGGACTTCCTGCGTCACGTGACCCAGTTGGACGTACGGGACAATTGTCTGAGCGAACTGGACGCCTCGCTGTTTCCTCGTCTAGAGGTGCTGCACTGCCAGAGAAACCGCATCACGCGTCTCCGTCTCCGTGGCTGCACGCTCAAAGCCCTGTACGCCTCCAACAACGGTAAACGCACCGAAGCTTTCGCACCCGCGCCGCTACAAATCGAATCGGTTTCCGTTAAATAACGCCAGTTCTGATTTTGCCAAACAGAAATCCGGGATCTAGAAGCGAGTCCGATTGTGTCAAATCTCACCTACATGGACGTCTCAAGGTGAGCGAATTTTTACTTTTTTCATTAATGATGATGATGATGAAGAATAATAATAGTAATAATAATTAGCCGCCACAAGCAGCGATCACAGGGGGTCCCACCCCCCCCCCAAATGAGATTTGAAAAAAAGTGCTCTAGATCCTTCAAGGGTGAAGATCAGCTCAGGGAAGAGTCGTTAATGTCCTAACGGTGTGTAAATAATTCCGCATGAGTAATGGTCTGATTTCAATCGTGCGTTCTGATTGGCTGAAGGAACTGTCTGGAGGTGTTACCGGTGTGGCTGAGTGACACCAAGAAGCTGGAAGTGTTGGACGTCAGTCATAACTACATCAGAGAGCTGCCTCAGTGGTGAGAAGCCACACACACACACACACACACACACACACACACACACACACACACACACGAGACTGTTTTTTTTTCCTCTGGTGTTACAATGATGAATCTCTGCTGTAGGCTTCATTGAGGACACTGACCCCCTCACACACTTCATCTCCTGACCTCTATTATGTCTGTGTGTGTGTGAGTGTGAGTGAGTGAGAGGGGGGGGTGGTGAGAGAAGACAGCGAGGAGGACATATTCATATTCTGTTTGTCCCTTAAGCTTTCCATCACCGCACATGTTGCTCTGCCTCGGCCAAGTTCATCTGCTCTGTCTCACACACCCTCTCATCATCCTGTCATTCCTTCTCTTCCTCTCTCTCTCTCTCTCTCTCACCCCTCCCTCCCTCTCTTCATCTCTGTGTATTTATCTCTTTGAGAATCAGCCTGTAAATCTACAGTCCCCTCCATAAGTAATGGAACGGGAAGGCCGTCCGAAACGATGAGACGACGGATTTTTCAGTTCCTGAAGTTTTACGTCTAGATTCACGTTTTCACAAGCGTGATCGAAGTATTGGACACACGTGACTGATAACACATTATTATCATTATTATTATTAAAATGTCTATTTGTCTCTCTGTCTGTCTGTTTTTCTCATAAACATTGCCATGTTTTCAGGCTGGTGTTGATTTTCAATCTCCTTTAAAAAAACATGGAAACACACACACACACACACACACACACACACACACACACACACACACACAGTGTGTAGCTCATGACTTTGCTCTGTCCTTTTTGCCCTCCATCTCTCAGACTTCCTACCTCATTCCAGTTCGAAATTAGTTTTCAAAAGGTTACACTGATTCTCTCTCTCTCTCTTGCTCCCTCTCTGTTTCTTTCACACTCTCACTCTGTCTCTCCCGCTCTCTCTGTCTTCCTCCTCTCCTCTCTCTGTCTATCTCTCCACCTTTAAATTCTCTCTCTCTCTCTCTCTCTCTCTCTCTCTCTCTCTCTCTCTCTCTCTCTCAGGTTGTTTTGCAGTAGCAGTCTGAGGAAGGTCCTGGCAGGTCATAATCGTCTGCAGCGTCTCCCTGAGCGAGTGGAGAAGCCCATGGTCGAAGTGTTAGATGTCCAGCACAACCATTTAGTCGAGCTGCCATGTAACCTTTTCCTTAAGTCTAACAGGTAACACACACACACACACACACACACACACACACACACACACACACACACACACACACACACACACACATATGTAGCTAGTACACTGTCAAATATATATTTAAAAAAAAGCTAAATATCAGAAATGGTTTGTGTTTTTCAGTTTAAGGTGCCTAAACGCCTCGGCCAATAAACTCGAGAGTCTGCCGCCCTCCAGCCTATCAGACGAGAGCAACAGCATCCTGCAGGAGCTCTACCTGACCAACAACCACCTGACTGACAAGTGTGTGCCTCTGCTCACCGGACACACACACCTGAGGGTCCTGCACATGGCCTACAATAACCTGCAGACCTTCCCTGCCAGGTATTTCTCTCTCTCTCACACACACACACACAAACACCTGAGGGTCTTGTACATGGCCTACAATTTTCATTGTAGTAATTTTACACACCCTGATCCACACTTTCACTGATGTGTGTGTGTGTGTGTGTGTGTGTGTGTGTGTGTGTGTGTGCAGTAAAATGGCAAAGCTGGAGGAGCTTGAGGAAGTGGACCTGAGTGGGAACAGACTGAAGGCCGTACCCACCACCATCCTGAACTGCCGACGCATGCACACACTCATCGCCCACTCCAACACCATCGAGGTTTTCCCTGAGGTCATGCAGCTCATGGATATGAAGGTCAGCATGCACGCACACACACACACACACACATCATACTTGCGGCACACACACATCATTACGTGCCTGTAGCTGAAATGGTGAGCAGTGTGCAACTCTACAACAGGAACAGTTGCTCTAAATGTGCACGTTTATTTATGTCTGGTAAAACTCTCATCGTTATGAGGACATCAGGCTGGTCCTCAGAAGACTAAAAAAAAAGATTAGATGTGAGTATCGCAGTTCTAAATAATTATCAATAAAAGGTATAAACACACACACACACACACACACACACACACACACACACACACACACCATCTGACCAAAAGTATTGGGACACCTTTGACAGACTTTTCCTACAAAGTTGTACACACAGTTGTGAAGGACGTCTTCAAGGTGCTGTAGTGTGAAATTATTCCTTTTACTTGAACTAGGAGACCCAAACCTTGATCTCTATGCACAAAGCCAACTCTATGAAGATCTGTTTTCCGTGTGGCCAAGTGTGCTATTTAAACCCTTCTCTTCCTCTTCTTCATCCTCAGTGTGTGGATCTGAGCTGTAATGAGTTGGTGGAGATCACACTGCCTGAGAACCTGCCTCCTAAACTGCAGGAGTTAGACCTGACGGGAAACCCGCGCCTCAACCTGGACCACAAAACCCTAGAACAGCTCAAGTATGTTGTGTGTGTGTGTGTGTGTGTGTGTGTGTGTGTGTGTGTGTGTGTGTGTGTGATGCACAACGTTATAAAGATGTAACTGATTTCCAGTTTGCCTCATGACCATTATTATTCCGGTAGCAACATCCGCTGTTTCCGGATCGACCCGCCCCCTACTTCCTTCTCCACCAATGAGACAGCAGGTGGGCCGGCTGTCTGGAATCACGGCTACACCGAGGCATCGGGAGTGAAGAACAAGTACGTACACACCACACCACACCACTTGATACTAACACTCGTACTTCTCACACACCTCCGAAAGATCAGTTATAGACTCTGGAAACCAGAACATCTGGTTTCACAAAGATGGGTGTTCACCTTGTGTAATATTTAAACAGTGGGCTGTCAATCGATTAAAATATTGAATCATAATTAATCGCAACTTAATCCAATGTATCTGTTCAAAATGTACCTTAAATGAATACTTAAGTGTTCAATACTGTATTCAACATGCGCATTAAACCAATATTGATGCTTTATGCAAATGTATGTTTATTATCAACATAGAGCATGAAGACAAAATATTCTTGTGAATGTTTATAAGTAATTTTGGTGTTTTTAAATAAAGCACATCATCAGGACACCAAACGGAATTTCCGTTATGTTTCCACACGGACGATTTTAATTGCCGGACGTGTTTAACATGGCGGATTTTGGTGCTTGATTTGAGACTCTGCGCATCAGTATAACAAATGTTTTTTTATTTAAAAAAGTTTCAGTGGAGGTAAAAAATTTTTTATATCCAAGTAAAGAAAAGACGTCGTGAATAAATGTGTGTTGCATTGAAGGTTTGGACTTTGCCTCTTATACATTTATTTATTAATAATTGTAATGAAAACGGTCAAACGGTAACGTGTGGAGCAGAACTGCAAGATGTTTTCAGACAGTAATAGATGGATAGGGAAAAAGCTGGCCCTCAACCAGCAGGTTCTGGTTTGAATGGCCCTGTATCTCTTTCTGGATGGAAAGGAGGTTGAAATATAATGTATGTGTAGTGAACTGATTGAGTCGAGTGTGTGTGTGTGTGTGTGTGTGTGTGTGTGTGTGTGGTTAGACTGTGTGTGGCGGCTCTGTCAGTGAGCAGCTTCTGCGGCAGTAGAGAAGCTCTCTATGGAGTGTTTGATGGAGATAGGAACGTGGAGGTGCCGTATCTCCTACAGTGCACCATGAATGACATTCTTGCCGAGGAGCTGCACCGAACCAAGAGCGAGGAGGATTACATGACCAACACCTTCCTCGTCATGCAGAGGTGAACACACACACGTTCACAGATGTGTAGTATCGCTTAGCTTTTTAAAATCATATGCACAATACTACATATGATGTTAAAACCATTTATGCAGCCATTATCAATACTCTGACAGCCAAGTCTAATTTTAATTTGTAGAATGCACAATATATAAGATAGAAATCATCACTTATCTTCACTTCCTCTCCACACAGGAAGCTGGGTACTGCTGGGCAGAAGTTAGGTGGTTCGGCAGTTCTCTGTCACATCCGGCACGACCCGACGGACCCGGCAGGCTGCTTCACGCTCACTGCAGCCAACGTGGGGAAGTGTCAGGCGGTGTTATGTCGTGACGGTAAAGCCCTGCCACTGTCTCTACTATACAACATCGGCCTGGAGGAGGAGTATAACCGAATACGGCAACACAAAGCCATCATCACTGAGGTAAACTACAGCTAACACTTCACTTCTAAAACCGTCACTGAGGTAAAGTACAGTAAACACTTTACCTCTAAAACCGTCACAGAGATAAACTACAGCTAACACTTTACCTCTAAAACCATCACTAAAGTGAACTACAGTAAACACTTTACCTCTAAAACCATCACTAAAGTGAACTACAGTAAACACTTTACCTCTAAAACCGTCACTGAGGTAAACTACAGTAAACACTTTACTCTAAAACCGTCACTGAGGTAAAGTACAGTAAACACTTTACTTCTAAAACCGTCACTGAGGTAAAGTACAGTAAACACTTTACCTCTAAAACCGTCACTGAGGTAAAGTACAGTAAACACTTTACTTCTAAAACCGTCACTGAGGTAAAGTACAGTAAACACTTTACCTCTAAAACCGTCACAGAGGTAAACTACTGCCAACACTTAACCTCTAAAACCATTACTGAAATGAACTACAGTAAACACTTTACCTCTAAAAACATTGCTGAGGTAAACTACAGTAAACACTTTACCTCTAAAACCGTCACTGAGGTAAACTACAGTAAACACTTTACCTCTAAAACCGTCACTGAGGTAAACTACAGTAAACACTACCTCTAAAACCGTCACTGAGGTAAACTACGGTAAACACTTCATCTCTAAAACCATCACTGAGGTAAACTACTGCCAACAATTTACATCTAAAACCGTCACTGAGGTAAACTACAGTAAACACTACCTCTAAAACCATCACTGAGGTAAACTACTGCCAACACTTTACATCTAAAACCGTCACTGAGGTAAACTACAGTAAACACATTATCTCTAAAACCGTCACTGAGGTAAACTACAGTGAACACCTTACCTCTTAAACCGCCACTGAGGTAAACTACAGTAAACACTACCTCTAAAACCGTCACTGAGGTAAACTACGGTAAACACTTCATCTCTAAAACCATCACTGAGGTAAACTACTGCCAACAATTTACATCTAAAACCGTCACTGAGGTAAACTACAGTAAACACTACCTCTAAAACCATCACTGAGGTAAACTACTGCCAACACTTTACATCTAAAACCGTCACTGAGGTAAACTACAGTAAACACATTATCTCTAAAACCGTCACTGAGGTAAACTACAGTGAACACCTTACCTCTTAAATCATTATAGAGGTAAACTACAGCTATTAAACCTTTTTTAAAATATTTTTTTATATGTTTTAATTGTCGAATCAGAATGATTTACTATCTTGAGAAATGATACCCAAGCTAGAAGTGACATGGTTTGTCATAAATCCGACATTCTTTCTTTTCTTTACCAGGACAACAAAGTAAACGGTGTGACTGATTCCACAAGGATCATGGGCTACTCCTTTCTGTACCCAGCTGTGCTGCCACGGCCGTATGTTCACACACTTCCACTAACACCACGTGACGAGTTCTTTATCTTGGGCAGTCGTGGACTGTTTGAAGCATTAGACCCTGCCGAGGCAGTGGAGGCTGTACGGAAGGTTCCGGATCCTCTTGCCGCTGCTAAGAAACTGTGCACTCTTGCCCAGGCGTATGGCTGTACCGAGAGCCTGAGTGCTGTGGTAGTGCAGCTAAGCGTGACTGAGGACTGCTGCTGCTGCTGCTGTTGCTCTTCCTCGAATGGCCTCCACACGACCCCACAGCCCCCTCCAAGTCCTGGTCCCAGTGCGGGCCTTTACCCACCCACAGCTGGAATCCCACCATCTTCTTGCAGCGAGATCAGCTCAGAGGTCAGCGCCTCAGAGATGAGCTCGGAAGTCGGGTCCACGGCTTCCTCTGACGAACCCTCGATCTTGCTCCAGGAGGCACACCTTCACCTCCACCAACCTCCGAACTCGAACCCAAACCCACGCCTGCTCTCCTGCTGCTCTCTTCACCCCACCCCGACTTCGTCTGCCATTATGGCCCCCAGTTTCAGCTCTTTTCAGCGTCAGTTATCCAGTGCTACTTTCTCCAGCGCGCTCTCAGATAACGGTCTGGACAGTGAGGACGAAGAGCCAATCGCTGGCGTCTTTTCCAACGGCAGCCGCCTTGAAGTGGAGGCCGACGTGCACTGCTTGCGCCTCCTCGCCCCTCCTCCTCCCCCTCCTCCATGCACGCCGGAAATTCCAGACGAAGTGGTACCTCCGGAAATGGAAACGGTCACCAGTGATCCTGAGAAAGACGGGAAGCAAATCGAGAAACCCGGGAACAACGCAACATCCGAATCATGGAACAAGACCCTTTCCCGCAGGAGAGGCAACGGCTCAGTGGCTCCACACGAAATGAGCCACAACTTGATTGAAGTGGCAGCCGAGGCACCGTCTAAAAAGTCCGGGGGGTATTTCACTGCCCCGGCGATGCCCGACCCTGACGACCAGCTCATCATTCCGCCTGAACTAGAGGAAGAAGTGAAAGAGATAATGAAGCAGCACCAGCAGGAGCAACAGAAGCCCAGCAAGATCGAGCAACCTGCTGATTACTTCGACACGCCGCTGTGATGGCACAGCACGGTTTCGCAGTCCCGCTCTCAGACTACCACTGCACTGAACAGTCCAGTGTTTTCCCTGCTGATTGCACTGAGAGTGGGATTATTAGCATATTAGCTGAGCCAGGCGTTAATTGGGAAAACATAACCACTGTTAAGGTATTACTGAGCACCGGGACTGAAAAACCCTGCTGTTTTTACCACAGTGTCCGCAAGGATTCATTCCTGGCCTGGAGAAAAAACACCTTTATTTCGCTAATAAGTGAAGAGCATTTAGGATTAGTGAAATTGGCTGTACTTGTCTATAAACTACTTGCACTATAGCGTGACGTTTATCTGCTACGCCTCTGTTTACTCAATGTTGCATCGTCTGTTAGTGAAATCACTGCCTTTATATGTGGTGTTTATAATATTTTAAGTTTGAGCCTCATTTGGCGTTAAGGACCCCGGTCCAGGAGATAATATGGCAGATGCCTAGTGGCCCCCAGATACACAAGAGGACACAACCAAGAATTGCATAACTTGAGCAAAATACTTGTAATCAAGGTGTATTTAGTATCTGGAGATTTCGCCCAAGGTAACACAGGTCTAATAAGACATTCATGTTGTGTCCCCAATGAATTTTTTTTTTATTATTATTTAAATGTCATCTTGCTTAAGTTCCTGTGGCCACAAATTTTTCCACGTCTCCAATTAATTTAATTGTTTATGCACAACCTCATGTGCTAGCGTATGTTTTAATTGGCGTCCGCGACAAAATGTTATCTAAATAGGCTGATGATGCTACAAAGCAGATCGGCGTGTTCGCTATGCGCCAAATCAACAACAAGAAGTTACAGGAAACCAGGCAATGATATCACTGACCTAACAGGAAGTGAACGGATCGTTCCAGATCAACGTCATGCTACACCGTGAAAGTAATCTATAGACCTGCAGACTTGGCAGCTCTCTAGATTTCAATTTAAGAGCCATTTTCGACCAACAGCTTCATCACATCCTCATTAGCACAAATCCCTTCATTCCAGGACCCTCTCCCCGAGCCGACCGACAGGACGCCATAGAATCCCTTTAAGAGACTCCGGTGCAGACACTACCTTGCCCCGCCCATTTTGCGAGCTCAGAATCAGCCGACTACTGACCTATCGACTGTCTGTTTTACAGTTTTACATTGAATTTTTTTTTTGTTTTTTTTTTACGTCGAAAAGTTGACAGTATCTATAGAGTTCAACACTAGCCTTGCGAAGTTCTAACGCATCACCGCTCAACGATCCTTTTTTTTTTTTTTTTTTGTGAAAAGACTTACCATATCTTTTATACAAGGAAACACTGCAAAAGACTGACGAGAAACGAGGAAACAAATAAACCAAGAGGCAAAGCGCTGAAGCGTTTTGTTCGAGGTGGTGATGTGTAGTGCACACCGGTTAATACCACGCTTATCTGTTTGTAGATAGGGCACTTACGTAAGACTGTATTTCTTCACTAAATCGAGGCCTCGGTGCCTGTAAAACTAGAAATTTAGTAGAAATTGAAAAAAGACTAACTCCTAGGAGTTGCTTACTCTTTTATGGTGACCTAGTCACTTTTTTTTTACTAATCTTCTCTGCGAGAAATGGTGATTGTTTTTTTTGTTCTTTTTTTTTTTTTTTTTTTTTCTCCTCCAATGACTGTAAATAAGAAATATTGTATACGGATGCTTTTTAAAGGAACTGCGTGTGTCTGTGATAAGCTTATTCCTTCCTCACACAAAGGTATTAAAAAAATAAAAACGCTGCAACAAACGACTTTAAAAACAAAAAAAAACTAAAACAAGGACCGAACACGATTACTGCTCGCTCTTGTTCTCACTGTCCGGATAACCACCAAAATAAACAGCTCATTCTTCCGTTGTCACCAGCATGACCAGTAAAGAGGATCTGTAATCAAACCACACGAAATGTTCTTCTTTTTTTTTTTTTTTTTTTTTTTTTTTGGTTTTTCTTTTTTTTTTTTTTGTTATAATAAATTCTAAATTTATCATAATGCTGCATCTTGGTCTGTTCTGTTGTATAAACTAATCTAAAGAAAAAAAAACAAAATTTAATAATTAATGGATATGTAATTATACACACACACTTTGGGGGGGGTGGAGTATTGGGACGCTTGACTTTTCCAGTCATATGTGGTTCTTCTCCAAACCTTTACCACAAATTTGGAGGTATACAGTTATAAAAAGTCTTTGGACTTTGAACTAAGAGACCCAGACCCAGACCTGTTCCTGCCCCTCTTCCTGAGCTCCAACCCTATTAAACATTATGAAATATGAATACTGACTGCACCCCAGGTCTCCTCACCTTCTCACCTACATCAGTACACCACTTTACTATCAGCCTTATAGCTGAATGAGATCTCACACAAAATCTACTGGAACATCTTCCCAGAAGAGTGAAGCTTATTATAACAGCAAATAAGGACTCAATCTTATGGTCAGTTGTCCACATACTTTTATCTACATAGTGTCAACTATAAGATCAACCTGTAGATCATTATTTTGATTTCAGTTGCTGTCGAAATATTTGTTTTACATTAATAATAGATTATTGTATTCATTTTTATTTAATGTTCTTAGTTTTTTCATGTTCGTGTGTGCATTATTTTTTGTTTTTACTTACAGCATTTCTACACACATTTTTTTCATAATATTTGTGTTTTTCGAAAGAATCATTAAAAAAAATCATGAAATGTCACGAAAACATGACACAATTTTGCTAAATTTATTGCTTGAAATTATGGGGTTATAGTTATAGCACAGATCAACCACAAGAGGGCAGTACTGCTTATATATTGGTTGTGAGTGAAGGGTAGTGTTGCCACTTGGGGTAACGGTGGGGTTCCCGGTTTGATTCTGAGTTTGGGTACAGTTTTACAAGTTCTTCATGTCCATGTGGATTTTCTTTGATGTGTCCAGTATCTTTCCAACGTTCAGCAACAGGTTTGTAAGTGAATTGGGGTTCCAAAATGTCCATTGGGTTTGTATTATTGAAGTGTACATGGGTGTGCTGTAGATGCCTATTAGTTTTGCGCTGTTACTTTCCATAGCTGTTCTGCATGATAATGCCACCATCCACCTCCTTCATTTTCTTCTTATACTTTTTTTTCAGACACACCACGCTTACTATGGTAACCACCAACATGACTGCAAAGACCACGACCGAGGACACGGCTGCCGTCACCACGCCGTCCTGGTTTGAGCTCTTGAACTGGCACCTGTCCCCGTAGTACCACCAGTCGTTACCTACAGCACACCTGTAACATAGTTTAGCGTCCATCATGACATGATCAGTAAACAGGACCAGCTTTCTGAGAAACGATAGCAACGATTTCAGGCGTGGCAGTAATTTCGGATGAACCGTACCTGCAAGCTGCTTTTCCACCGTCCTCAATCACACACACTCCGTCGTTTCCACATTTTACAGAGTTGCATAGATCGTTTGTAGGGGTTGTTGGTGTTGTAGTGGTTGTAGGGGTCGTGGGGATAGGCTGAGAAGGAACCAGGTGAGATATATCTGCAGAAGAAACATCAGAAAGACTTCGTTACACAGTGATTCTAAGATAAACAATGAGGATTACAAAGGCTGTACCTTCATAAAAGGAAAAAGGGAAAGTGAGTTGAAGGTATTGAAAAACTTGGTTCCTCTTGGCTTACACTTGGTTATATATGAAGTTAGAGGTGCTGCATGATGAATTCGCATTTACTCGTTTGGAAGAGACTCGTGTCCAAAGCAAATTCGAGGCAGGATACTGTTGAGGAGGAACGGCAGCTTGGCAGTAATCAAAAACTTCTAAACCACTACTTACCTAAAAACATTTATTTAAATACATTTTACCTAATTATCTTCAGCTGCTTTATCCTGGTAAACGTAATTGAAATTTTTGACAACTAAGTTTGTCAGAAAATACCATGGACAGGGGCAAACTATAACTGGGAGAAAATGATTGTTGGAAATGGGTTTGAAAAACAATTCTGTACCAACTTCTACTTTCGTGGGCTAAACTGAAGGACTGAGCCCCCTGCTCTCTAGCCACATCACACATCTGCAGTTCTTCTTTATGTTGTTCTTTTACAACAAGACAAGACCAGAGTCTTCTAAAAGTGAGTTCACACCTGTGCATGTGTGTATTTGCCACCTTGATACACCCTGACATTCTTACCTTCCATGCTGAGGAGAAAAATGGCATCACCGCCCTTAATAAAATCTCTGCTGCGTGCTCTGGCCTGAGTCAGATATGCAGATGTTCCAAATCCTGGTCCTCTGAAGTATTTAGTCCCATCGCCATCAGTTATTTCTATTCCAGTTTTTCGTGGGTTGTCCCAGAATAATATTGTAGTTGCATTGTCTACTAAAAAAAAGGGGACGGAACAGAATTGTAAATTCACCTTGAAGCCTACAGATGTCATGATGAATGAATGCAGAAGTGTGCACTACCTTCTAGTTTCTCATTGGGGTTAGTTGTGACACTTCTCTGGTTGGACATGCGTTTTCGGATGTCCGGGTTCTGATCCATGAGCATCATGGTCATCTGCATCCACGGGCAGGGCCAAGTGAGATTAGCATCAATGACATCATCACCAGACGTCAGATGGGCATAGGTTCCCAACTCCAAAGGAGAAGTCTTAGTTCCATTGGGGTACAAGCTCATCTGGAAGGTGTAGCCATACTTCGAGCGAAAGCGTGGACTGTATATAGCAGTGTCGGGGGGCGTGTTCTCCATGACACTTTTGAAGTTCTTGACCCGCCACACGTGTTCTGGACAGGTGGTCTCCGAAAGATTGATGTCGTCCAACGAGAGTCCACCCATTGAGTTCCCAGCACCCTTGGTGCCTTTAAATACCACACGGAACTTTGTAGAGACGTCTAGGCTAACGTGGTGGAGATGCCATAACTTCTCAGGCAGTACTTTGGAGCAGAGCATAACATACATGTTTGATGTTTTGATATTCTGGCAAAGGAGTGAAGCATTTTGTGACTTGCATATCTTTACTCACCGTCGATTGTCTTGATCATGCGTAGTGTTCCAATAGCATCGGCTTCGGTATATTCTCTTACCCAGATCTCCAGCGTGTCATTGGTGTTTCCTGTGTGGTAGTAGAAGAACTGGAGGCACTGGTAGTTGCGGTTTGGGTAGAGCAGCCTGCTTTCTAACAGAGCCGTGTCCCCTTCGTTGCCATTGATGGTGCTGAAGTGCATGAAATAGCCTGTGCCTATGGAATAGGAAACCATAAGAAAGTGCACTGAACAACTATTGATGCTCTTGAGCTCAGGGTTGTGCTCCTCCAAAGCGCCACCCTTCTGCTCAAGTGTACAGATTAGATTCACCTCAGTGAAAAGTTCTCACCAGTACAGCGTCCCATGTTGGAATAGTCCATGTCAGGTCCCCCAGTTGCCTTGCTGACACGTACCCAGTCTGACTGCTTACCCTGACCTTGGATCATCCCACAAATATTCTCCAGCTCAAAGTCACAGGTGTCCAGGAAAGTTTTGGTTCTTGCTATAAGAAGATGGAAAACGATGATCAAATGACAGATTACTGTAATTCGGCTAAACATCTGTTTACGCCTTTTCGGATAACCTGCTAAGCAGTAGACCCTGATAAATCACCCAGAGAAATTTTCAACACCTTTGTACCTTTGGTGTGTATGTTTCTGTAGTTTGAAAAAAGTTTGAATATTTTTTTGTAGGTGGCGACGCCAAAGCTGAAACTTCTCAGATGAATTCTAGGCACTTAGTAGTCCATTACGTAACTTTCTAATTAGCCCCAATAAATATCTTGTTGATTATGGATTAATCTATGATTCACAAGAATAAAAGAATAGGTTTAGTTAAATTGGAAGGTTTAAACTATAAGATCAAAGGATTTCACATCTCAGCATCACCAAAGTGCCATTGTTGGGCCCTTGAGCAGGGCCCTTAACAATCAACTGCTCGCATCGAATGCCATAAATAGATGTAGCCAGCGAGCTTTAGTGTCGCTGATTTCAACAATATAATATGGTTAAAAACCTAATATAGCGACCGGTGAAGATCTGTGAAGATGGGATGGAAGACATGGAAGATCTCCTGTTATAGAATCAGTACCTGAATGATATAGAATTTGTCCTTGAATGAGCAGAAATCTCCTCCGTTAAACCCCTAACATCAGATTTGTTCAATTTGCTCCAACAGTCGATATAAAGAATGATTTCACTATTTGACCAGTGCCAAAGTGATGATTTGACAGATTATTTAGGGTCAAAGTCTCTCTGTCAAAATCATTTTTTATACAGTGTAATGTTATCAAGATAAGCTCCTAACAGCCACTATAAACAAACTCTCCAACCGATTTCTCGATAACGGATATCGCACAATAGACTTAAGTCATTTCTTTCAGGGAAATGCCGCATTCATTTAATCACAACTACAAGATAAAGTCACTCTGTAAAATTCCAGGTGTACAAAGGTTGTCCAGATAAGACCAATCTCCTTCAACGCTGAACCCACAACGACGGCTGTAAACAAAGTATCGGCTTATCGCTCGCTGGTAAATTATGGTGTACGTCTTTTGACTCACATAGAAATTATTAAGTCATACATGCTGTGAACAAAAGTTTGTCGACAACTGAGCATAAGTATGTGCTTTTTTTGAGGATCCCATTCCACAGTGAATCCCCATTTGCTCCTATAATAAGCTTCAATCGTATGGAAAGATGTTCCACCAGATTTTGTGGAAATTTGTGCTCATTCATGGACAAAAAAAACATTGCAACCTAACTGTTTTTGACTTGGTTTATACCAGTGATCCTACAATTTTTGGATTTCAGACCAAACCCAGCCTTACTGCAGTTGTAAAGCCTGCTGAGCTTGAGCAGGTCGCTGTCGCTGAACTCCATGCGCTGGCCGATGACGTCGCTGAAGGAGGGAATGTTGGTGACGATGGTGGGCTCGGTGCCGTTGCGGAAGGAGTTTTTGCTGTAGTGCATCATCGAGCCGTAGTCATAAGGAACGTTCAGGGAGCTGGATGTGGCATCAGTGTACTTCTTAAAGTTGTGCTCTTTTCCTGAAGAACAAATATATCAGTAATGTGATGAGTGGAGAATAGGATTATTCATGTCTGTCTGTCTGTCTGTCTGTCGGTGTGTGTGTGTGTACCTTGTTCAATGCGATCCCACATGATGGTGACATAGTCGTCCCTGTCGGCACGTGACTGCTCGTGCCAGAACCCCAGGGCGTGAAGGAACTCGTGCTCGATGGTGGCGATTCGGTCACATCCTGCCCCGATGGATAAAACCTGCTTTCCCTTACGCTGGTTCCCCACTGAGGAGAAACACCTGAGAAATGATAAACAACAGAACAGGGTCTATTCATGCAAACCATTTCATCATCATCACACCATTTATTACAGTTCAATCACCAGTGTGAGCAACGTGCAGACGACTTCTACACAACTGAGTAGAAACATGATCAACTCTGACTCCTTCCATCCTTCTGTATTTCTCTTTTCCCATCCATCCATCCATCTACCCTTCCATCCTTCTGTATTTCTCTTTTCCCATCTATCCATCCATCTACCCTTCCATCTATCTGTATTTCACTTTTCCCATCCATCCATCCATCCATCTACCCTTCCATCCTTCTGTATTTCTCTTTTCCCATCCATCTGTCCATCTACCCTTCCATCCTTCTGTATTTCACTTTTCCCATCCATCTGTCCATCTACCCTTCCATCCTTCTGTATTTCACTTTTCCCATCCATCTGTCCATCTACCCTTCCATCCTTCTGTATTTCACTTTTCCCATCCATCCATCCATCCATCCATCTACCCTTCCATCCTTCTGTATTTCTCTTTTCCCATCCATCTGTCCATCTACCCTTCCATCCTCCTGTATTTCACTTTTCCCATCCATCTGTCCATCTACCCTTCCATCCTTCTGTATGTCTTTTCATTTATACATCCATCCTTACACACTTATCTTTTCTTTCTTTCTTTCTTTCTTTCTTTCTTTCTTTCCACCCATTCATCCATATGTAATTTTTCATTCATTAATCCATCTATAAATCCATCTATACATACATCCAATGGTCCATCCATCCATCCACTCATCTCTTTCTTTCTTTCCATCCTTTTTCTTTCTATCCATCCAATTATCCATCCATCCATCCACTTGTCTATTTCTTTCTTTCTTTCTTTCTTTCTTTCTTTTCTTTCTTTCTTTCTTTCTTTCTTTCTTTCTTTCCTTCCATCCATCCATCCATCCATCCATCCACTCGTCTTTCTTTCTTTCTTTTTCTTTCTTTCTTTCTTTCTTTCTTTCTTTCTTTCTTTCTTTCTTTCTTTCTTTCTTTCTTTTCTTAATTATTCCCATTTATCCATCTATCCATCCATCATCTTTTTTTTTCTTTCTTTTTTTCTTTCATTCCATCCACCCATCCATGAACCACAAAACGTAAACTCCTCGGCTTTAAAAGTTCAAGCTTCATCTCATCTCTGACTGTTGAAAATGCTGACACTGCAGACTCCTTCCATAATAACTACATAAACATCTCCTTCTTCCATCTATCCACAAATACACGCTTTGTGTGTGTTTTCTACTTATTCATCCTTCAGGTTAGGGGACATGGTGCCGTGAGCCGTTGCTATAGAAACGAAATGATGTTAATGTTAATCTAAACCTGGATAAATCTACACTCCTCTCAGATGTTACTGCAGAAGGTTGTGAGATACATAAAAGAGTGTGCCATTTTATTCCATATCCTAAGCTTGATGTCTGTATCTCATGGAAGTGCGAGGTGTAACTCTCACCCACTGCCTTTAAACACGGAGATGTAGTTCTTTTCTCCGCTCCAGGGTTTGTAGTCTATGCAGGTCTTCAGGCGATACTGTTCAAACGCCTTCATTATTACACCTTTAGCATTGATATCTGTAACACATAACAGTGCTGTCATACATCACCATCACCATCACCTCACTCCCCAGAACTGATTACTGCACAACAGTCACGATGACTAGGTGAATAAACACCTGAGGTAAGAGAAGAGTAGTGCAATAAGTTTATTTTATGGCATGATTGTGCCACGTCTCTTCCAATAATAAAGCAGTTTGAATGCACTCCTGGTGCTGTTTTGAGTTATATTTCTCATTTAAATGTTTTTCTCCAGTTCGTCAAACTCATCTCAAACCTGTGAAAATCTCGGTATTCACCATATGTTTATATTCACATAATATTATTATATACCTGGATTTAACCAAGCAAATAGCTAAGAGCCTCCAGTTGGATAATTACTGCATGGATGATTATTCTATATCTGGCAACAAGTTCTTGAACCCGGACAGATGCAGTGAGTAGCTTCTCATTTCTTAAACCACCATGTGGAAAAGATGTTCATCTGCTCAGAAGGGTCAAATTATTGGCATCATCAAGCAAAGAAAACATCTAAGGAGATCGCTGAAATTACGAGTGGGTTAAGAACTGACCACTGCATTTTAAAAAAAACGGAAGGATCGAAGGAGCCTGTGGGGGCAGTGCTATGATCTGGGGTCGCTGCAGTTGGTCAGGTCTCGGGTTCAGCAACATTATGAGCCCAAAAAATGAGTCACCTGCCTACCTGAATGTACTGAATAACCAGGATTATTTCATCAATGGATTTTTTTCCTAAAGACCAGGATTCATCGGGCTCAAATTGTGAACGAGCCGCCACAGAATCCAGACCTTAACCCTATTGAGAATCTTTGGGATGAGCTGGAGAAGACATTGCGCAGTGGTCCGACTCTCCGACTCGAACTTCCAGCCAATCAGAATCCAGCACTCAGACTTCACTTAGCCCATGGTATTACTATATAAAGCCATTACCTACTCAAGCGGAAATGTAAATACTTACTATATAGAAAATACACGATGCCTGTAGGGCGACTTACCCAGATCATCCTCGAAATAGTACGGGACAGTGGTGGGCCATAAGTATTCATCCCCAATTAAGGAGTTCCTCCCTTGTTTCTAACATTCACACACAAAAAAGATTTGTTTGACTTCGCTTTCTTTACTGTCAGAAAGATTATTCTTCTATAACAGCGTTCTTGATTGGTTTTTAGAGCAAATTTAATGAGCTGTTCCTGTAGAACTACAGATAAGAGTGGATATAAATACTATAGACATCATTTACACTCATCTCAGACATGCTGAGAAATGAACCTACAACAGACCTCGTTATATAAAATATCTCCCTCGAAGAGGTCCAGTCCAGCCGCTGCACGTATACACACACACACACACACACACAAACAGTCAGGTGATGTGCCTTAACTACTGACTTTATGAACAATGGATGAGGAGTTATAATTGAATCATTTCTTCTCTCTTACCTCGATTGACCTCAAAGAGATCCTCTTTTCCACCATCTACATCATACTCTGTGAAATCCAATCAGACATTAATCACACACACATACATAAAACAGCATATATATAATATCTCACAGAAGTGAGTACACCTCTCACATATTAGAGTAGTCAATGTGCAGTTTGTGTAGCAGTACAGATTTATTATCATCTAAAACTCAACGTACAGACATTATTGTCTAAATAACTGGCAACAAAAGTGAGTCCACTCTCAGTGAACGTGTCAAAACCGTGTCCAATGTGTCAATATTTAGTGTGAGCACCATCGTCTACACATGATGCTTCTCTACATTCTGCTTAGAGATGTCCCACAGGTGCTCAATAGAGTTCAGGTCTAGAGACATACTTGGCCACTTCATCACCTTCATCATCTTCAGCAATGCAGTTGTCATCCTGGTGGTGTGTTTGGGGTCATAATTATAATAGAAAACTGTTGTTCGGCCGTTTCTAAACTGAGGGCATCATGCTCTGCTTTAGAATGTCACAGTAAATTTTGGAATCCATGTTTCTCTCAAAGAACTGCAGCTCCCCAGAACCAGTAGCATTCATGCAGCCCCAGACCGTGATGCTACCACCACCATGCTTCACTGTAGGTAAGACACAATTTTCTTTGTTCTCCTAACCAGGGTGTCAAAACACATGCTGGACATCATCTGAGACAAAAGAGTTTACTTTAGTCTCTTCAGACCACAGGACATGGTTCCTGTAATTCATGCTTTTGGACAGGTCTTCACGTCTTCAGCAAACTGTTTGTGGGTTTTCTTGTGAGAGGCGGAGAACAGTAAAGAGGAGGACAGTAAATCTGTACTGCTATAAAAGCTGCATACTCTAGTTTCATTTCTACAGTGTTCTCCCTTGAGAAGATGGTTGGTTTAATAGTTGCTGGAATGTGAAGGTGGTACAGTGCATCGGGAAAGAAATCACAGCGCTTCACTTTTCCCACATTTTCTTATCTTACAGCTTTGTTCCAAAAGGGAATTCATTTGTTTAATTTATTGCATTTCCATAGAAACTGCATGCAACAAAAAAAATGTTGGTTTGTGATCTCTGTTGTAGATAACTGTGAATAGATCATATATACAAACACTGTATATGTATTATAATAAACTTTTAGAAAATTAGCTTTACCTGTTACTTTGTTTGTCGGCTAAAAAAGAGAAAAAAACACAAGTCACGTTTGAAATTCAGTGCATGCAATAACAATAAGGTAAAAAATAAATCAATAAATAATAATAACAATGTAATCAATAAATAATACGAAGGAACACTTTTAAAACTAATAACAACTAATAGAAAAAAAAGTTTATACATTAAAAATAGTTTGAGACAATCAAATAAATAAACAAACACGTCAATAAATATACAAATCGACAAAACACTCAAGAATATAAAAGCGTGATGTCACGTGGGAGCAAACGTTTCAGCTTTTTTTCGGAAAAAAAAATGGGAAAATAAAAAAAATAGGCAAATAAATAAAAAGGAAAATAAAAAGTTCAGAAAATAAATAAATAAATAAATAAATAAATAAATAAATAAATAAATAAATAAATGGTGTTTCTTTACTTTAATCTCATTTACTTTTAAAAATATATGTATTTAATTTATTTACTTTATTTACTTTAAAATTAGATACCTAATATTAATGTATCAAATGGGCATAAATTAATAAATAAACAGACGTGGAAATGTTTCGATATAATAATATAATAGTATAGTATAATATAATGTAAATAATATTATAATAATTATAATAAAATAATAATATAATGCAAAAAAATGTATTAAAAGAAATTATGTAATTAATGTGAGTCAATCAGGTAAATATTATTATTATTATTATTATTATTATTATTATTATTATTATTATTATTATTATTATTGTTAAATGCATCGCTTTTGTTTTTTTGTTTTTTTAGATGTGAGAAACCTACCAGAGGTGTGACCCCCGAGCTCAGGAGAGTTACAATCAAAATCAGAAATGCGGCAGACGAGGGTCCCATGCTGAAGGAGCTGAAACGTAAGATGAACACAAGCACTGAATCTCTGAATCTACATATACAGTGTGGGATTGTGAGCAAATGAGTAACCAAACAGTTTATAAATGAGTTACGAGTAATTGTTAAGTAACTAAACAGTTTATACTCTCCATAAAACAATTTCACTGCAGTGGCGTGAAGATTAGCATGAGGCACGCGCTGTATAAACATTTGTTTAAATCATATATGAAATCAAATAAATACATTTGTGCTGCTGAAATTCATAGATGCCGTACAGAAGAAATTCACATTTTGCATTTTCAGTTATAATCCAAACTGAAATCATTTCGATAGAATAATTTTTATATAATAAAAATATATATATTATATTATATATATATATTTACATTCACAGCATTTGGCAGACAACCTCATCCAAAGTTATATCAGTTATACAACTGAGCAATTGAGAGTTAAGGGCCGTGCTCAGGGGCCCATCGGTGGCAGCTTGGGGGTGCTGGAATTTAAACTCAACCGTCTGACATGTTTGTGTGGGTCGATGTACAGCTGTTTAGATGCACAACCTAAATGCAATTTTCAATTAATCGTTTTAATCAACTCCACTTCCTTTTTTTACTGCCCCCTACTGGCTATATACACCAGGAACTGTAATAATATATAACGCTCATCATCAGCATGTATTCTATACACGTGAATATTACAGTAGCTTATTATTGTACCTCTAGATGTCTACCTCTTTCCCACACGCCTTGCAGTCGCCCTTCGTCTTCCTCATCGTCTACAGGAAGTCAGTGGTTTTGTGTGTTCTCTTGGACATGGGACCCCTACACAGCAGGCACAGAGGGCCAATACTTTTCACCACCACCTGAAAGCAGCTCTTACAGAATCCGGTGAAGACAAACACTGGATGTAAACTGTATAAATACCGTTTCAAAAATTCTACACCAGGGCTCCTGGTTTGAGGTTCCACTCACACCTGCTGGTGGTTCCTCATGCAGATAGGCGTTATCAAGATCTCCAGACAGAAGGGGCAGTTGTAGTCCTCCTCCAGGTCTGATTCTGCACCTGTCGCCTGAGATGTTTCAAGGTATAAAAAGCTCCCTGTATGTTTATAGTGGGACACTGAGACACTGTGGACATCAATGAATGCAAAGACGATATGAAAATGTAACCAATGAAGCATATGTGACTTTTTTAGAAAATATTTCAAGTCCTGTAAGTAACCATTAAAGATATTAACAAACACCATCACCATAATCCTGAAACAATCGAATAATATGAACAAAACCACACCTGACATTCCACATTTAGTCCCTATTTGCTGATGGAATGAGCTCCACTCTTTTGGGAAGATGTTTCACTGGATTTTGTGGAGATTTGTGAGATCTCTGAGCTTCTGATGAGGTGAGGAGGTCTGGGATTCATTTAATGTTCACATTCAAATAAGGTTGGAGCTCTAGAGCAGAAGATCTTCCACATGTTTGACCCATGTTAAGTATATCTTCATGAAGCAGGGTGTGTGCACGGGAGGGAGGGGGGGGGAATTCAGGTGTCCCAATACTTCTGGCTGTCACTGATATGACGTTTTCTACACCACATCTTTATGTCATGGGGTCTGAATCCTAGTTGCATTTGATGGCGAATATAAGTATAAACTTGGGAGAACATCTCATTCATACCGATCCATGAGACGAGTGGAATAAATCGAAGTCACACTTCAAAACCCCGTGTGTGTGCGTGTGAACGCGTGTGAACACGTGTGTCTGTACTCATCAAAAGACTAATGCTGTTTTCTGTACTCGGGCACGCGCTCCGGAGTTGTTACGTCACAGTAGTTGGAGCGCGCGCTTCACAGGAGACCCCGGAGAACCCAGGAGGAACCCAGGAGCAGGAGAGACGAGCTCGTTTCTCTCCGAGTGCTCGCGGAGAGAACCACGGTCTCCTGCGAAGAGCTTCATGATGTTCAGCATGTTCTCCTCACCGCGACTTTGGTGGAAGGTAAGAAACTGTCAAATCCACGTGTCTCAGAATCACGTCTTTCTTGGCGTATTCACACGTGTTCTTGTCGATGATATGCAAATCCAGGAGGACAAAACTCACACACTTACTTTAGGTCACATCACAAATATCTTTCCATGGACATCATACTGTATGTTCACTAGGTAGGAGATATCTCAAAGGTGTTCTAGACAGGACCGGCTTAGCCCACCCAGATGTGCGTCTTGCCCACCCAGATGTGCGTCTTGCCCACCCAATCAATAGGGAAAAATAACACAAAATGCCAGCATGATTTCTTACTTCTGAATAGATGGCAGCCAATCAACAATAATCAGTTTGTATCAATCCTACCCAAAGCCCCGCCCACTAGCTCACTACGGCCCACAGCCACGCCCACACCCAAAGCCACGCCCCAGCAGCACAGAATAGTTTTTCACCCCTATATCGGAACTCACTTTCTAGTGAAGGGAAGATCGAATCATATTAGAGACTCGGTTCTTTAAATGTCGCTCATCAAAATGAACAAATCTTTTTTTTTTTAATCGTTTAGTAAATTATTTTGACCAGAAATCTAATTAGATGTTACATTTTCAATGATCCGATTCCCCAAAAAGGTCTACAAATACAACAACTTTGTCTATAGATCCAATAATAAAAATTAGACAATGCGGCTAAGGATGAATGATGTTACACAGAATGAGTAGCTTCACCACTCATATCTTCTGGTCCCTGTCATTGGCTCTTTTTCAGGTGACTTCCATAGTCTATGTCATGATTTGGACCAAAAAGATCTATTGCATTGTGGGAGTCACATGATAAAAGGACCAACGACTCGGACCAGAGGACTCATGAAATGAACTACTGAATTCTGAACTCAAAATTAACGACTTGAATGAAACCTTCATGAAGGTAGCCATGCTACTGAGTGCACTCAATTGAGTGTTGACTCAAATGCGATTAAAATGTTATTTTTTGGCCAAATAAAACAAATCTGTAACATTTGTAGGAAAATGACTTGACTGTACCATTTTGACAGAGGTGTTACCCGAAAATCATACTTACTCCATTTACAAGTTCATTTCTGATATGATTTGAGTAAAAGTCTTCGAGTATCTGATTTGAACAGTACTTGAGTATTTGACTCATATTGAACGTAGCAATGGAAGCACAATGTTAGCCAAAAATGCATCTATTATCAAAATAAAATAAAATAAATGCTATTAAAATATAGTGAAGAAGAAATTAACATCTACTGAATCATAAATGTAGTTGAGTAGAGAGAAAAAGTTGCTTTTAGCTTTGATACTATAAAAAATAATGACTAAAGTATGGGGATTACGTTTACTCAAATACTTTACACCACTTGACAATAGCAGTAGTGGTTTATAAGCACCATTTATGTGTCTGTGTTTATTTTTGTTATCTGTAGAAGAACAAATATGAATATATTCCTCCTTCAGAACCTCTGCCATCTACTGGAAGGTAAGCTGCATTACAACCATCTGCATCTCCATAATGACAATGTGACCAATATTGTGAATACTGCACTTGAAATGACAAATGGCATTTGTTTTGTTTTTGTTTTTACTCAGTGACACAAAAACACCAAGGGAGCCATCCGGAACTTCGGAGAAGTTCACAGGGAAAGGGAAGGATGAGGCAAAGAAGGTTTTCAAATGGGATTTCAGGAAGGTAAGAACGTTTTTTGTCAACACCCATTCACACATCACACTTGCAGTTTACAGCCGAAATGTTCATAGATCTTGTTGTACCTTCTGATGTTTCTCCAAGTGTAGAAGAACCTGGTGGATTCTCCTGCAGACAGCAACAAGAACAAGGAGAACTCAGTGGCAGCAAGCCTGGGTGTGGCACAAGAAAAGCTCTACGAGAAAACGAATGAGTTCAGGAAAAGTGTGGAGGATGGAAACGCATGCAGGTGAGAGATCGATAAGTAACAGCTGAGAACAGAGACCTGGAGAAATCCATAGACACAAGAGTTCATTATTAACTCTATGCTACAATGTTTTAGATCCAAGACGATGGTGTCTGATAGAAAGATAAACAGCACAACGCTAACTGTCTACCCCATCACTAAAAGTCACCTGCTCACTACTGGGTATGATACACTGATGTGTGTTTGATATCTCATTTTCTTTTGAAAATAGTATTCACATTTGGTATATTGAAAGCATACATTATATATATATATATATATATATATATATATATATATATATATATATATATATATATATATAGCAGCAAGTGAACATTTTGTCCTCAAAGTTGACGTGTTGGAAGCAGGAAAAATGGGCAAGCGTAAGGATTTAAACGAGTTTAACATGGGCCAAAACTGCAGCTCTTGTGGGATGTTCCTGGTCTGCAGTGTCAGTATCTATCAAAAGTGCTCCAAGGAAGGAGCGGCGACTGGGTTGTGGGCGGCCGGGGCTCACTGATGCACGTGGGGAGTGAAGGCTGGTCCGTGTGGTCCGATCCAACAGACAAACTCCTGTAGCTCAAACTGCTGAAGAAGTTCATGCTGTTAATGATCAATGGGTCAGAATTGTTTTGGCAGCAAAAGGGGGACCAACACAATATTAGGCAGGTGCTCATAATGTTATGCCTCTGCGGTGTGTGAGGTCACTGTAGGCAAAGAGTAATGTCTGGGTCAAACAGGGACACCCTGAAAAAACTGAGGACACTTTTTCAGACTTGTGACTCCAATGACTACAATCGGAAACATTGATTTATGTCACTTGTACTGTCACATATAGTATTCTGTCTGCTACATGAAAGTTACATGTACCATGATCTTAATTTTTGTAATATGGAGCAGTATAATTCCTGAAATTTTTTTTCCTAATGTGCTTTATTAAAAATTTGTCTCTAACCAGTGGATTTGTTTTCAGGTTACCAAATTTAGGAAAAACATGCTACTGTAACGCAAGTCTGCAGTTTCTGTTTACAGCCAACGCTTTCTGCAGGGAGCTCTCCGACATCATAGACAATTATAATGACAGACTGGAGGTCCAGTTCATCAGGTATTAAAACTATACATCATTTAATTGAATGTTTATCAATGATAATAAAACACTCTTTACTACTTATTTATTTCCTGGTGGTCTAGTGGTTAGGATGCGGCGCTCCAAACGAAACATGCGGATGGTCCGCTGTGGCGCCCCTAATGGGAGAAGCCGAAAGAAAGTTTTTATACTACTTATTTATCAATACTGTCACCTTGCGTGACCTCCTTTCCCCACTATCACCAAGCTGAAGGCTAATAATGCTACATTTGTCTTACCTTATAGACACCCTCCATGTTTGTGTTTTTGGTCGCACTGAGAATTAAATTTGATTAGTGTAGAACTGTACAGTCAGTGATGTAGATACTGTAGGTACCGCTACCGCTGTAAAATAACTAAGGTGTTGATGGTGAACAAGATCAGAATGATAGAAAGGAGTGAGTGGAATCAGGACTTTATACGAGGCGGTATCTAACAGTTTTGAGATTTGATTTGTAACATGCCAACAGATGGCAGCACAAAGTTGCATGCACAGTCACAGGGAGCACCGGCTGCCAAATGAAATCATCCTGTGTACCTCAGGAGCTGTGCAGCTGGTGCTATTCTGACCATGTATGTTACAACGTCTGCGTACAGCAAGTTGGAACAAAAACCAACAAAGAAATTCTGTGTAAAACTGGGCAGCTGTGCCACAGAGACGTTTAACAGGTGTTTTGGCACACACGCTACAAGAGCGGAAGAACATCACTGGAAGATGATGAGAGATCAGGAAGACAGTCAACAAGCTCAACCCCCGAAAATGTCAAAATCATTCGGCAACTTGTGCATAATGATTGTCGGAGAACAATCCACAACACTGCCTGCCACTGTCGATGTGTCATATGGAACAGCCCATGCAATCCTTGTGTGTGATTTGTACATGCACCGTGTTGCTGCCAAGTTCATCCCCAGGCTGCTGACCCAGGAGCAGAAGGAGCACCACGTGCCATGTACAACCCATCCTTCATGGTGACCCTCATGCACCCTGAGACAAAGCAACAGTCTTCACAGTGGAAAGGCCCATCATCCCCACAACCGACAAAATCAAGGCAGGTCCGCAGCTTGACCAAGTGCTTGCTCCTCATCTTTTTAGACATTCGTGCCATAGTGACAATTAAAAAATGAGAATTCGTCCTCAGGGACCAGACCGTCAATAGCGAGTTCTACTGCCAGGTTTCAAGGCGTCTGAGGGAGGACATTCTGCAAAGGCGACCGGACTGTATCGCTTAGTCTAGAAACATTTTTAATACCACCTTGTTAAAACCAGGCAGAGGAATTTGATCCTTCTTGAAATCAGATTCATCAAGAAGGGAATGTTAACTTTTTTTGGGGAAAAAAAAAAAGTTAATGATAATGTTGAGATCAGTAAGGTTCCTGATGATTGTACTGACAGAAAGTTTTGCTCCTTGTGCAGGTTTTTTGTGATGTTGTGGAAGATAAGGAACAACCTAGAAGGTGAAGAGGTCTGCAGTAAGGTTGATTGCCTCCTGGGTCTGTTTAATGCTGTTTCAGATGCCAACCCCATCTTCAAACTCAGAAAGGGGAATGTGAGAACATGCAAAACACAAACATGTACTAAAACATGTGGAAAAAAGTAACCAGTCCTAGGTTTCATTTACTGCTTTGTCTGTGTGTAGAGTGCTCGTAAATTCATCTGGCAATGTCTAAAGCAAATAAAGACAAGTACAAAAATGCTGGGTTGGAAAAAAAACGCAGACCCTAGATGTCCAATCAAGTCCAATTTCATAATCAAGATGAAGAAAGTTATGAAATGTTCCAGGTATGTCACAGAATGTAACATGTCCCGATTAGCCTTTTTCTTCATACAGCAATTTAGTAGCTGTCCGTGTTGTGCATGTGGTGTGTTGCAGATGTTCATTTGAGGAGGATCAATTTAAGTTTTTCCATTACATCATCGTGCCCCTGTTTCACAAATCGCTGGACCTGTGCCTCTCCAAGGCCCTTAGTGTGAGTAACTCGCAAGTCTGTTTGTGTTTCATGTTTTCATTCATTAGATTATCACTAAACCCCTTTATGTGTACGAATTACATGTGTATTGTAGTTAAAGTTTCTGGACAAGTGCAAGAAGTGTGAAAACAGAACCGTCAGATACTTTTGGACGTTCCACACTCTGCCCAGGTGAGGCTGAAACCTTTTACCCCTCACCCCAACAACACACATTTACATTTAGGCCATTTAGTGTATACCCTTTTACAGAGCCACTTACAACTGAGCAGATCAGGGTTAAGGGCCTTGCTCAAGGGCCCAGCAGTGGCAGCTGGGATTTGAACTTGTGACCCTCTGATCCAAAGTCTAAAGCCACCCCGTGAACAAACGATTTTTTTCTGTGAAAGTCAGCAAACAAAACACTATGCATGAGGTGGTGTCAAACAGCACAAGTCAGCATGCACAGTCACAGGGAGCACCAACCTTCATAAGTCAGTGTGCCAAAAGACTTCTTCCAGTGAACTTTGGGAGCTGTGCAACTGGTGTTATTCTGACCACGGCGGTTATCACGTGAAATTCTGCGTGAAACTGGGCAAATCTGCTACAGAGACTTTCTCGCTGGAAACAACATGATCTCACTTCCGCACCCACCTTACTCGCCAGATTGTGGATTTCACCCTCTTCTCAAAAATTCAGGTCCGGCTCAAAGGTCGCAGTTTTGACACCATTGCAGAGATCCAGCTCGTATCGCAGAAGGTGCTTGACAAGAAGACTTCCAGGACACGTTCCAGAAGTGGTAGGAACAGTGGGGGCGCTGTATAGCTGTGCAAGGGGACTATTTTTAAGGTGATGGTGTGTAAACGTAGATACTTTCTTGTAAACAGAGCGAGTCTCGAATTTTTTAAATCGCACCTCATTTGAAAGAACTGGGAGGTGGTAGCTTGATGTGTTGGAATTTGGATTGGAAGGTCACAATTTCAAATTACAGCATCACTAAGATGGCACTGCTGGGCTCTTGAGCAAGGCTCAAAGATCAATTACTCGGTTATAAGTCTCTCTAGAGAAGGGATGAGAATAATGCTAGATTACTAGTTCAATATACAAACACGTTCACAAAGTGCGGCACAAATAAATGGCTAATTGTACGGACACCAATAAAATGCTAAGTAATTAAACAATTTCCTGGCAATCTCAGCCACAATCCCATATGAACTATGTGGCGTCATACAATTTTATATCCCACATTTTTCTATGTAGCTTTTCTTCAGACTCATCGTGAGCCAAAAAAGTAACCCGGTCATGTATCAATTCTGTTCTTTCTGGTCTGTTTTGTGACTTATTTCAAAGATCAAACCCACATCTGGGTACAAGTGCTATAAGCGTCTTAGCAGTGATTCAGATCTTCAGCTTTGTCATTGCTTTTTATTTCGTTCTCTCCTCAGGTTTTTGATTCTGCACCTGCAAAGGTTCATCTCGAGCAAAAACCGTAAGCTTATCAAGCTCGATCATCCAGTGATCATCAAATCTCAGCTGAATATAAACGTTTCGGCGTTCAGGTGAAAACACACCCCATGTTCACTTGGTCATTTCTACAACCGAGCAGTTTAGGGTTAAGGGCCTTGCTCAAGGGCCCAGTATTGGCAGCTTCAAAGTACTGGGTTTTGATGATGAAACCAATTGCTATAATTTTTTAAGGTTAAGTTTCTATTATTATGTTTTTTTGTAAACGTGTTGAATTGATGGATTGTGCAGATGAATCTTAAGTGTCACTAATGAAGGCGAGTGAACGGCATCGGATCAATTGATGATCAACTACTTCTCTAAAATTGATCAGAGGTCGATCTCGTGAACCTTCAAATTGGCGACAGCAAAACACAGGATTACAATTTCCGAAAATGGATCAAGAACCAGGAAACAAATGAACGCTAGTACAGTAGTCAAAGTGTAAATCCTGTTCGGTCACTACGAATCAATATACAGTACATATGTCCTGTTTAAAATCATAAATGGCGTACAGAAGAAATTCAGCCTTCTGCTTTTTCAATCATTGTAACTCAAATCGAGTTTATATCAGGAAGTATTTAACATTTTAAAGATCTTGTCAAGTCAAGCTTTTTTCCATAGCGCTCTTCACAACAGACATTGTCTCAAAGCAACTTTACAGAATTTAACAGTGAAGGTGATTGGTGTGTATTTATCCCTGATGAGCAGCCGTGGCGACTGTGGCAAGGAAAAACTCCCTTAGATGTTATGAGGAAGAAACCTTGAGAGGAACCAGACTCAAAAGGGGAACCCATCCTGATTTGGGTGACATCAAGAGTGTGGAGAGTCTTGTTTGCGAACAATGACAAAAAGGCTTGTTATTCTGATGGGAATGAGATGTTCATTGCCACAAATGCTTACTTTTAAAAGATAACCAAAGGATTTTGAGAAAAGCACAGGCTTTTGCATAAAAATCCGATGTGTGGTGCTGTTTGTACACATTGTTTTGAGAAATACACGTAACGGTTTGCAAATTTTAGGGATGATCCGAGAAACGCTCCGAAGCAACTGAGAAAAACTGTACATTTGTTCAAGCGGTTTATTTGTTTTTATTGCAGCAAAAATGGCCGCATCAACCGTAAATGTATTTCCCAATCCGCCCCTAAAACACCCAAACCCCAAAAAGGTAGGCTGCACTTTACATACACACATCAGTCTGTAATGGAAGTCAGTGTTAGTGATCGTTCCATTTATTCCATTCTACCGTTTGACAAGTAGATAGTTATCCAACTACAGTGGAACCCGGTAATCTCGCCCTCGGTTACCGCGACAACCCTATTAAGTCGACGTTTTTGAAGTGGAACCGCCAAATTCTTTTTTTTTAACGGTTATGTCGATACCCTGATATCTCGAGCACAAGGTGGGGAAAAATTTGCCATTTAACGTCGGTTATCTCGGTGCAGCTGCAGAAGAACTCGCGGAAGTGGCGGAAAAATCAAGCCTTACAGCTGCTACAGGTGTTTTATTGTATACTGGTGAATCTCTGCTGTTAGTTACTGCACAAATGCCTTTTGTTGTTAAATGTTATGCGATGAACGGGAGGCGAAAGCGAACGTGTGATGACCATAAAGCACCTGACACGCTGAAGGGGGCCGAAGGGGGCGTGGCAGGTGGATTCCTGACAGATAAACATGTACTGTATGTATTTTTATAGCATGCCTTCATCAAACAAATCGCGGCAACGCTGTTGTGTAAAAAACCCCTTCAAAAACACAGGCATGCACATTCTCATTTATTAACGCACATCATGTACATAAAGAAATTTCAAGCACGTTAATATATTGCCGCCATTTTAATTTTCGTTTATCTCGATCATTGGTTATCTCGATGCTTTTTGGCGACCCCCTAGGACATCGACATAACTGGGTTCCACTGTATATACAAAAAGGAGCTAATCGTTCCTTTCTTCTTCGTGTAGGAAACAGCAAAGCTGAGGCCAGAAAGAAAACCAGGAAAGAACTGGTGAGCGAGAGTCAAATACGAGGTGGTATCAAAAAGTTTCAAGACAAGCTTTGTTAACAAAGAAGGCACTTTCTTTAACTACGTTTACACACTATGACCTTCAAAATAGTCCCCTTGCACAGTGATACAGCGCTGCCAGTGTTCCTGCACCTTCTGAATCTCTTTTGGCATACTGACTTATGAAGGTCGGTGCTCCCTGTGACTCTGTGCAGCCTTTTGTTTGCCATCTGTTGGCATGTTACAAATCTAGTCTCGACACTTTTTGATACCACCGCCTACAATGAAAGATGAACAATGTGGGTATTTTGAGTTGTGTGTAAATTGTATCGTGATGTTTTCAGATCGGATCAACCTCCACTTATCGCCTCATCAGCATCTTGAGCCATATTGGGGACCTGCCACAGATTGGTTGGATACAAACATAAAGAACAGGAATATGCAAGTAAGACACAATGTATACACTTAATAACGATCCTGTGGGTTTTTTTCTTTCACTTTTTTTCTCAGGACATTTTGTGACCGACTGTATCAGTCCCAATCCTCCCCAGTGGGTGAACTACAACGACGAGGACGTCACTCTGACCACGGAGGAGGACGTGTTAAAGGAGAGGTCGACTTGCGCCTCTGTGTTCCTCTATGAGAAAGTGAGCACTGATGAAACTATTCTTCTGAATGGATAGAGTGGAGAGATTTAATAGGGCAATCGACGGCTGGGGGGTGAAGAGGGAAGCTGGAGTGATGCGTATGAAATATCTTGTTTCCATCAGTAGTTGACTGTAATATAAATGTAAAGTAAATGTAATTTGTTACTCGAGTAGCCTTTTTTCAGGTATCTGTACTGCCCAGAGCAAGCAATTAAGCTTTAAGGGCCTTGCTCAAGGCCCAACAGTGGCCTTGTGGTGCCTGGGTTTGAAATCCCAACCTTCTGATTGGAAGCCCAATGGTTTAAGAAGTGAGCTACAACTATCCCCTTTGACTAAACCTATCTATGACTATAACACCCTTTAAATCTCATGAATAATTTTGTAAATATCCATCATCACCATGACATTTATTGAGGCTAATTAGCAGTGATGGACAGTAAATGTAATTTGTTGATGAACTCAAGTAGCTTTTTCACATATCTGTACTTTATGAACTTTTTTAATTTGGGGAGTTTTTTACTTCACTAGATTTACCAGTCAAATATCTTACTTTTTACTCACCTATATTTCTGCGAATTTCCTTTATATTTATGAGTGGATAGCCAAGTCAAGTCAAGTCAAGTTTATTTGTATAGCGCTTTTCACAACAGACATTGTCTCAAAGCAGCTTTACACAAATCAACAGTCAAGGTGAATGGTGTGTATTTATCCCTGATGAGCAAGCCGTGGCGACTGGGGCAAGGAAAAACTCCCTTAGATGTTATGAGGAAGAAACCTTGAGAGGAACCAGACTCAAAAGGGGAACCCATCCTCATTTGGGTGACATCAAGAGTTTGATCATAAATCTTTCAACAAGCCAGCTAAGAATGATGTGGAGGATGTGTTTTCTTTCTCTCAATTTAAAACTGAATTCAACCAAATGACAGCATGCAGTTTTTTTCTCAGTTGCTTTGGAGTGTTTCTTAGATCAGAAATGAAATTCTCAAATCTAGTTGTTCTAGTACAGTACAGTAAACGTGCAAATCCTGTCAGATCTCTTTCAATTAATATAAATCAAATATCCAATCGGAGTAAGACAGAGTACATGTGTGTGAATGAGAGGGAGGGCAGTGGAGTGGTGTGGTTGCAGGAAAAAGAGGTGGAGAAGGTGGAAGAGTTCAGGTACCTGTGCTCAACAGTGCAAAGTAATGGAGAGTGTGTTAGAGAAGTGAAGAAAAGAGTGCAGGCAGGGTGGAGTGGGTGGAGAAGAGTGATAACAGAAGTGATTAGTGATAGAAGAGTATCTGTGAGAGTGAAAGGGAAAGTTTATAGGACTGTGGTGAGACCTGAGATGTTGTATGGATTAGAGACAGTGGCATTGGGTAAAAGACAGGAGGTGGAGCTGGAGGTAGCAGAGCTGAAGATGTTGAGGTTTTCGTTGAGAGTGACAACGATGGACAGGATTAGAAACGAGTTTATTAGAGGGACAACGCATGTAGGACGTTTTGGAGACAAGGTGAGGGAGGCGAGATTGAGATGGTTTGGACATGTGCAGAGGAGAGACATGTGGTATATCAGTAGGAGAATGCTGAGGATGGAGACACCAGGAAGGAGGGAAAGAGGAAGACCAAAGAGGAGGTTTATGAATATGGTGAGGGAAGACATGCAGGTAGTTGGTTTGAAAGAGGCAAATGTAGAGGACAGGGGGGAATGGAGACGGATGATCTGCTGTGGAGACCCCTAATGGGAGAAGCCGAAAAAAGAAGAAGAATCCTATCGAATAAATACATTTGTGCTGTTGAAATTCATAGATGCCAAACAGAAGATATTCAGACTCACTGGAATCCAGGACAAATTCTTACTTTTGAGAGATGAACTAAGGATTTTGAGAAAAGTTCAGGCTTTTGCAAGAAATCCAGTGTTGCGCTGTTTGTACACATTGTACAAAACTGTAAATATTAGGGATGATTTTAAAAAAAGCTCCAAAGCAACCTAAAGAAACAATAATGTTCAAAACGCATACAAATAATAATGGAATCAGTTTCAGACAAAATCGGCAAAATATTTTTCAATTTTAATTTGCTATAAAAAAAAATTAAATGTTAAACATCCCATAAATGTTTTTTGTTCATTGGTTTAAACATTCCATAAAATTCAAATGAAATATAAGACAGTTATTTCTACATTCAGCTCACAACGACAGGAAATGATAGTTGGTCATTTCTTTGTTCATGAATTACGTTTCACAGTGTTTTAGTGAAAAACGTTAATTAAATGAAAAAAATATGGCAAACTGCGTGTCTCTATCCGTGTCTGCTGCATGAAACTAAGTTCCTGAGCTTTTTTGAGTGATGAAGATGACGACGATGACGACGACGACGCAATGAAGTGCAGATATTCCTGTCATTTAAAGTGCAAACGTAAAGCTAATACAAAACCGAGCAACCGTGCTACAAAACAAGCCTTGAAACCTTTTGAAACCACCTCGTATTAATGTCTGGTTAAATGAACAAAATTGCTGGAATATGAAATAATGTGATGGATTTCTTCAAACTATGTTCTACCTTAACGCAAAGCAAAAGAAGAAAAAAGTTCCCAATCAAGACTTCTGTTTCAGTGTTGGGTTAAAGTGCGGATCTGCTGGCAAAACAGAAAACCAACCGTGGTTTAAAACTCCTGCACCGACATCTGCAGCGCCCAGAAGATCTGCAAATCTTCATCAAGATTTTCATTCTGGAAGGAAAACACCAGGATCAGACAAAGAGTAAAAAGGTTTTAAAAAAATATTGCATCAACCTTCAATGAGTACCAATCTCCACAAAATCTAGTGCAACATCTACCCAGAAGAATGGAGGATATTATACCAGAGACACCTGGACATCCAATTCCACATTCAGTTCCCATTTACATTTACTTTCTTTCGGCTTCTTCCATTAGGGGTCGCCACAGAGGACCATCCGCATGTTTGATTTGGCACATGTTTTTATGCTGGATGCCCTTCCTAACGCAACCCTCCCCATTTATCCGGGCTTGGGACCGGCACTAAGGCTTGTGCAACCCTAATGGCTGGGGTTGGTTCCCTGACCGGGGATCGAACCCGGGCCACAGCGGTGAGAGCGCCGCATCCTAACCACTAAACCACCAGGGAACCTCAGTTCCCATTTACTATGAACATTTCTCCATATAATGTATTTGATCTCCAAAACTTTATCTGGTGAAAAGTTCAAATTAAACCAATAGACTTCTTTTTAACGTTATGTTCATTTCTTGCTTTTTTACCATGTAGCCAGTGTAGCTGTAGCAGTGTCTGCGCACCAAATGGCCAATAAAGTTACGGCTGGTGTAGCTAGGGTCTCCCCATGGCATGCTCACGCAGATCGGGCACACCTTCAGAGAGAGCGAAAAACAGATGATCATTCATACAATGGAAACGAATCCACACTTTCAAATGCGTGTCAAATCTTTAAGACCTTTGAAGTGAACTGTGGTGTTGAGGTTCTCTAGAGGAAAGTGCACTCTACTGATAAATATAGAGGAGATATTATTAAGTTTGAAGGAACATTTCTGAGGAGATTAGTTACAAAAGATCAAGGATAAAAAAAAGAAAATACTGAGGAAACTGGTTTGATGGAAGATCCCAAATACACTAGTTTTATTAACTCCAGATAAATGGGTTTAGTGGAAGATTTAGTGTGAGGAACCTATTCCACCAAACTGGTTTGGTGGAAGATCTCTAACATTTTTGGAGAAGGATTTCTAGATTCATGTGTTTGTTGGAAGATCTCAAGTTAGTATGATCAATATAATTTATCTCATGATAAACTAGCTTGGCAAAAGATCTCTTGATAAACCAGTTTATTAGAAGTTCTCTAGATAAATGGGTTTATTGACAGCTCTGTGGGAATCTATTTTATTGGAAGATCTCTTGATGAATGAACTTCTCGAATACCTCTAAATATAATACTTTGGTTGGAGATTTCTAGACTAAATGTTTGGAGAAAGACTTCTAGATCAATGCTTTGTTGTAAGATTGGCAGAAGATCTCTAGATCAGTTTATTTGGTGGAAAATCTTAAAATAATCTAGTTTGGTGGAAGAGCTCTATGTAGATTATCTCTAGATAATCTATTGTGATTAAAGATGTCTAGAATTTAATGGAAGATCTCTAGATTAATATGTTTGGAGAAAGATCTCAAGTTTCATTAGTTCAATCAATAAAATGTATCTGATGAACTTTTTTGTCAAAAGATTTTAACTTACTTTGGTGGAAGCTCCATAGAACCTATTTTGATCAAAGATGTCTAAATAAAGTAGCTTGGTGGAAGATGTCCAGATTAATCTGTTTGGAGGAAGAGCTCTAAATCAATGCTTTTGTTGGAGGATCTCAATTTACATTAATTGAATCGATATAGTTTATCTAATGATAAAATAGTTTGGCAGAAGATGTGAAGATAAACTACTTTAGTAGAAGATCCCTTGATAAATGAATTTGCTGGAGAATCTGAAGATAAACCATTTTTATGAAAGTTGTCTGGATGAATTTGCTCGGTGTAGATCTCAAAATAAAAGAGTTTGATGAAAGACCTGTAGATAGTCTGGTGGAAGATCTCAGGTAAATGACTTTGATCAATATCATTTATCTCATGATAAGCTTGATAAGTTTGGAGGAAGATCTGTAGATAAATCAGTTTGGTGGAAGGTTTTTAAGTATTTTGATGAATGATGTTGAGATGAATTAGTTTAGTGAAAGGTCTCTAGGAAAATGATTTGGGTGGAAGATCACTGATCTGGTAAACGTTGTTGAGCTTACGATTGGTGTGAGGTCTTGATGATGGTGACGAACACAATGCTCCATCAGGGCCATGTCGCTGAGGTCCATCAGTGAGCAGTAAGGACAAGAGAACACTCTTCCTGCTCTGAACACACACAGAACTAAATCATTAGCACTAGCACACTCATTAGCCTTATACTTCATGGTTAAGGGCCTTGCTTAGGGGCCCGGCAGTGGCGGGCCTTGAACCCACAAACGTCTGATCAAAAGTCCAACATCTTAACCATTAAGCTACCACACCTTCATTTCTGTTTTCACATTGTTACACCGTAACCAATGTACAGTATGTGTTTAAGTACTTCCGGTTTAAGGCTGCATGAGCATGTCACGGTGTTCACACCTGTCAGATGGTGTAGGAATAGTGGTGTTGGGGATTAATACACTGCTTCGTGGTGAGTCCGTGTGCTGAGTTTGGGCAGGAAGTGCCACTGTGGGTTCACTGATGGGACCAAATTCCTCAATATACTTCCTGCAGCTTTTGTAGTGGAGCCTCATTTTGCTGAGAAGTTTCTGTGAAGATAAAGTGGGGGAAAAAACGCAAATCATATATTTATGGCATTTGGCAGATGCCATTATCCCTAAAGGGCCTTGTTCAGGGGCCCAGCAGTGGCAACCTGGTGGTGCTGGGATTTTAAACTCATGACTTTCCGATCTCAAGTCCAACATCCAGTGAGCTACCACGTTTTACAGCATGTTTGTGTGGGTTGATGTACAGTTGCTTGGTTACACAAGCTAAATATAACACACACACACACACACACACACACACACACACACACACACACACACATACACACACACACTTTTGGGTCATCTGGTTAATGGGAACATGGTCATGTTGTGGTAATTTGATTGTACTGAGTAAAAAGGAGAAACTGAAACCACTGAAGAGTAAATTACAGGACTTTCCCAGTGATGAGGTATAACAAATATGTAGGTGAAAGAGCTCCACCTGCTGGAGAATATATGGACTACATGAAACAGAGAGTGCAGGCTGGTTATTTTCCACTACAGCAAATAATAATAATAATAATAATAAGCAGAAGAAGAAGAAGAAGAAGTAAAGCAGACTTCTATAAATCCGTTGTAAATTAAGTTTCTGTTCTTGCTTACATGATAGCAGCTACAAATTTTCACACACAAACACCTTTAGTAGAAGATGTGTACCTCTTTCCCACACGCCCTGCACGTGCCCTTCATCTGCCTCATCCTCTGCTGGATGTCAGTGGCTCTGTGCGCTCTTTCCGACACGGGGCCCCTACACAGCGGGCACTGAGGGCCCAGACTTTTCACCGCCACCTGAAAGCAGCTCTTACAGAACCTGGTGAAGACAAACTGTATGAGTATCAATTGAACAATTTTTTTATCATCACAATATTTAAATATATAGTTTAATGTACTCCATGGCTCCTGGTTTGAGCTTCCACTCACACATGCTGGCAGTTCCTAGTGCGGATGGGCATTTTTAAAACCTCCTGACAGATAGGACAGTCGAAGTCCTCCACCGGGTCTGATTCCACACCTGCTGCCTGAGATGCTTCATTCGAGTCCATGTTTAATCCGGGTGAGTTTCCCATTTATTCTGATTCCTGATAAAGAACGAAGTGCAGAAGGGTTCATCTTTATTCAGTTCAAGTCAGTTGGATTTCTGGATATCACAAAGCAAGTTCACAGAAATGCAGATGTAAATGTAGATGTTTATTATAACAAATAACAGAGGAGACAGTGGGAATAAAAAGCGTCTTGTATGTTCATAGTATTAAAAAAATGATCAATAGATGAAGAGAATATGAAAATGTAACTGAGACAAATTAATACTGTGGTGGGCGGTCAGGGCCAGCAAAGCCTTCTCTGCTGGTTTAAATAAATAAATAAACAGACAGACAGACAGACAGACAGATAGATCATAGACAGACAGACAGACAAACAGACAGAAAGACAGGTAGATATGTAGATATGTAGACAGACAGACAGACAGACAGACAGACAGACAGACAGACAGACAGATAGATAGATAGTAAGTGTCAGAGATATTTCTCTCTCACACACACACACACACACACACACACACACACACACACACAGTTAACTGCATTTAAAGTTTGTATTGCCAAATTCTTACATTTCAGCCCCAAGAATGATCGTGTGACACGAATAAACAGAAGAATCCAGACTTGTTCCTCATTGTTCAATCAGAAAAGCACCCTGATATTCAGATCAACAGATTAGACGAGGATGTTTGGCTTTCCGTCAGGCGAAACAGGTTTTGTATGAAAAACATGCAGCTATTCAACAGACGGTTCAGGATTTCTGTCTCTACCACAACACCAAACTAATCCCTGATATGATATTCTCTACACCACATCTTCATGTCCTGGGTAGTTTAAGCAATAGTTGTATTTGATGGTGCATATATTGGTGATTTCCTGCACACTTCCTCATCTCAGGTTCAGAAAACCACAACAGAAACATCTCCTTCATACAATATTCATGAGACTGTGAAGTATATTGAAGTCATTAACACTTACAGTGAGTGATGTTCCTCTGGAAGCTCTCAAGCTCTCAGCTTCTGGAGCTCATGCTTTAAAGTCCCTTCTGTGTCCGTGTGTGTGTGTGTGAGAAGTTCAGTTTCACTTTCTCCCCGGGTTCTCTAGCAGTGAAAAACACCGAGCTGTTTTGCAGTCACGGCCCCAGGCTAAGCAGGAAGCTCAGTTTTTCTTTTTTTTTCTTTTTCTTTTTTTTTTTTTTACAACAATCCTGATCTAACTTCCTGTTTAACAGCCTCCTTTTTCATTCTCTTTGCCTACAATGTAGAGCTCTGTGGGATTTGATGGGGTTCTGATGGTTCAATCTATTTTGGGTATTGATGAAGTGGAGAAGTTTGTTAGTAGAAGAAGGAGATTAGAAAGGAGAAGAAGATCGAGACAGAGGGGTAAGAGAAGAAGGAAAATGTAAAGAAGAAGAGAAGAAAGAAAAGGAACAAGACAAAGTAAAATAAGAATAAAAAGGAAGAGAGGAAGACAATAAGAAGAAGAAGAAGGAGGAGGACAGAAAATAGAAGAAGAAGAAAGAGGTGAAAAGAAGATGAAGTAAGAGGAGGAGAAGAAGAATGATGGAGAGGAATAGAAAAGAAGAAAAGGAAAAACAAGAAAAGAAGAAGAAGAAGTAAGAGGAGTAGGAGGAGGAGATGAATGAGGAGAAGGAAAGAAGAGGAATGGAGAAGAAGAAGAAGAAGAAGAAGAAGGGTGGAGGAGAAGAAAGAAAGAAAAGGAGATAATTTATTTTCCTGAAATGCTCTTTTGAGTATCTGATGTAAAAATGATTTGGTCTGTTTTGAAAATAAATGTGAAATCGTCAGAGACACCACTGGAGCAGATTAGGTTATTGTCCCTGGAGCAGATCAGGTTAATGTCCCTGGAGCAGATCAGGTTAATATAACTGGAGCGGATCAGGTTAATGTCCCTGGAGCGGATCAGGTTGATGTCCCTGGAGCGGATCAGGTTATTGTCCCTGGAGCGGATCATGTTATTGTCCCTGGAGAAGATCAGGTTAATGTCCCTGGAGAAGATCAGGTTAATGTCCCTGGAGCGGATCAGGTTATTGTCCCTGGAGCAGATCAGGTTATTGTCCCTGGAGCAGATCAGGTTATTGTCTGTGGAGCAGATCAGGCTATTGTCCCTGGAGCAGATCAGGTTATTGTCCCTGGAGCAGATCAGGTTATTGTCCCTGGAGCAGATCAGGTTACTGTCCCTGGAGCAGATCAGGTTATTGTCCCTGGAGCAGATCAGGTTATTGTCTGTGGAGCAGATCAGGTTATTGTCTGTGGAGCAGATCAGGTTATTGTCCCTGGAGCAGATCAGGTTACTGTCCCTGGAGCAGATCAGGTTATTGTCCCTGGAGCAGATCAGGTTATTGTCCCTGGAGCAGATCAGGTTACTGTCCCTGGAGCAGATCAGGTTATTGTCTGTGGAGCAGATCAGGTTATTGTCTGTGGAGCAGATCAGGTTATTGTCCCTGGAGCAGATCAGGTTACTGTCCCTGGAGCAGATCAGGTTATTGTCCCTGGAGCAGATCAGGTTATTGTCCCTGGAGCAGATCAGGTTACTGTCCCTGGAGCAGATCAGGTTATTGTCCCTACTCATAGGCCCAACAGTGTCAGTTACAGTGTTATGGTGTTACAGTTACTTATTCTTCTGTATTTTCCTCAGACATTTTGAGTTTCCATTGTTGCAGGCTTCCTTTTATTCCTTCACATAATTTTGAAGCAAAAAATGTAAAGTTTCAGTTGTTACTTATCATTTTACACCTTATGATACTTAAAATAATGAACTCTTAACCATCCAACATGCCATATAGGGAAAAAAAAATCACTGTGCTGTAATGTGTGTCAAATAAAAAGTCTCTGTCTTTTTTCCCTTTCATATGACGTAAAAAAGGTAACGAATCGACACGTTTGAGTTTTTACATTGAGCCGAGAAAATACTGAGTGATCAGAACCAGGAACCGGTGGCAGGAACATTGATTAGAGAAGATACTGAGCCAGGGTTCAGGAACCAGTGGGAGAGCTTGTGTACACAATACACTGATTCACAACCTAAACAGCCTGAGAGCTGATAGAGACCATTAGACTTACACTTCCTGACACCTGCAAATACAAATACAATATAGAGAGCGAAAGAGAGAGAGCGAGAGAGAAAGAGAAAGTGTGAGAGAGAGAGAGAGAGAGAGAGGCGATAGAGAGAGAATTTCTAACGGTAGACAGGCCCTGAGGAGAGCGAGTGACGAGATGTAGGAAGAAAGTGATAAAGGGCTCATTCTAATTAGTCCTGCTTACAAGAACTATGTTTTTTTTTCTTCTGTAGGCAGGCATCTGTCTGTCTGTCTATAATCTCTCTCTCTCTCTATCTATCAGTCTGTCTGTCTGTCTGACTATGATCTATCTATCTATCTATCTATCTATCTATCTATCTATCTATCTATCTGTCTGTCTGTCAATGATAAATCAATCAATCAATCAGTCTGTCTGTCTGTCTGTAATCTCTCTCTCTCTCTCTCTATCTATTGGTCTGTCTGTCTGTCTGTCTGTCTGACTTTGATCTATCTGTCTGTCTGTCTGTCTGTCTGTCTGTCTATCTATCTATCTATCTATCTATCTGTCTGTCTATCTGTCTGTCAATGATAAATCAATCAATCAATCAATCAGTCTGTCTGTCTGTCTATGATCTATCTATCTATCTATCTATCTATCTATCTATCTATCTATCTATCTATCTGTCTATCAATGATAAATCACTCACTCAATCAATCAATCAGTCTGTCTGTCTATGATCTATCTATCTATTATAAATCAATCAATCGAACAATCAATCAATCAATTTATCTATCTATCTATCTATGATGGATTGATGGAAGGACAGACAGACAGACAGACAGATTTGAATTTGAATGTTTAATTTATTTATAATTTCATGAGATTTGTGTTCTATTTTATTTGATCTTCCATGTGTATTTATTTTCACTTGGTAACAAATCCAGTGTATTGTGCTGTTTGTACACATTGTTATGAGAAATGCACTGACTGCAAATACTAATGATTTGAGAAAATGCTCCAAAGCAGCTAAGAAAAACTGTAATAAACACATCACACGTGTAATTTCTCGTGTCTCTTCAAGCGCTAGGTTATGCCCAGTTCATGACTAAATACAGGTCAAAGGTTTCTCTCATTTCAAGCTCTTTATTATAATATATATAAAATGTCCTTTACATTGTCAGCATTTTTCCGAGAAGAAACACGTTACTGCTCACATCGGCATGCAATGTTCCCAAGAAAGCCTTCAACAGAAACATTCATATAATCCATTCATTCTTACACTATAAAGCATGTGTGGATCTAAAAGTATATGGACACCTGAAGATCACACCTAATCGATGGTTTCTACCTCAAACACTTGAATAAAAATAAAATATGCTGTAGCAATAGAAACTACGAGGCTCGGACACCGTTCCAGGATCGAAATGTTCCTCACACAATGTATAACTTCATGTAGACAAGGTTGAAGAAGTAAAAAAAAATCCCTGAGAAAACCTTTGGGATAAGATGGAATCGGAGCCTCCCGAGCCTCCTCACTCACGCTCTGGTAGATGAAAAAAAACGTTGGTGTGTTTCCTGAACATTATGAACATGTAAATTATGTTCCTGATTCTTCACCCAATAGATCACATTGACCCTCAATGAATTAAATGTAAAAACAGACCCCTGGGAAAACAGTCAAAAACCTCATTCACATCACAACCATTAGCTATAAAAAAAAAAATTCATTCGGAGTTTTCCGACGGCGATTCGACTACTGTGGAAAACCGAAACGGAAACAACGTGAGAAATTGTTCAAATTTCGGGTTCACATTTAGAACCAGAATAAACAGCAAGAAACAGACAGATGTTTCAGCATTTTGCCTCAAATATTTTGGCAAAACAGTAAATCAGAACCATTTAGAGGAACATCCAAGAACCCTTAAAAAAAAAATGCTACGCTGTAGGCGTCCTACAAACTTTTCACTTCAAATGATCGTACACTTCGTACGCTATAATGCCAAAAGTATTGGGACACAACTTTTTCAGCCAGATGCGGTTCTTCAACAAACCGTTACCGCAAAGTTGGACGTCTTTGGACGTGGCAGCAAGAAACTTTTCCTTCAATTCAACTAGAGGACCCAAACCTTTTCAAAACCAGCTCCATGAAGATATGCTTAACATGGGTTGGATGATGTGGAAGATATGTTTTTAGAGCTTTGATCTCAACCCTTTTAAGGATGAATGTGAACCACCACAAGATATCCAAAATGTGGAATGTTCAACAAAAAAGCACAAATCTTACGCTCTGGTGTCCACAAACGTTTGTCCAGTTCTAGTCTGAGCCTTGTATAAAATGCTATTTAAGGATTTCAGCATTATAAAATATTGTGTTACATTTGTACAGTAATTTTTTAGCCATTTTGAGAACGGTGATGACTTGGGATTGTTTTTTGGTATTTGACTGATTTTCATGATTCAAAAATGATCATCAAATTGATTATTTATATCATATTTTTCTTTTAGGCAAATGATTAAAAATGTAAATGACAATCATTTTTCATCTCTTATATTTCAGCAAAATAACATACAATTAATTGTGTCTATACATCAGCTGGTTTATCTGTGAATCATGAAAAATTGGTAATATAAAATGTGGAAAAAAAAAAAAAATCCCATTGCATTTAAAATTCACCAGGATTACATAACGTTAGAAGAGGCTCATAGCGCTGGCGTTTGAAAGCGAGGTGAAGTCCTGAGACTTGTGCAGCAGATCGATAAGCACGTCTGCTTTAACGTACTGCTCCAGGCTGCGGCACAGTTTCCCGACCGTGCAGCCTTGAAGACCTTCCTTCATTTTCCAGCGCTCCAGCATCTGGTGGACCTTCTCGGCCAGGCCGTCGCGTGCGTAGTCGTGTTCGATGGCGTCGATCTCCACCTCGGTGAGGCCCAGCTTTCGGGCGCAGGCTTTCCATTTGGCGCCTATGTTCTTTCGAATCAGCTCCAGATGTTCATCGGTTACACCATGGTCCTCTGAGAAAACACAGATAATCACAGAAATGTGAGCTTTCGTGTATCGGTCTTCATACGAAGGGTTCTTCTGCTTGACAGCCATGGAGACTGCACACGCATCATGTGCAGTCTCCATGGCTGTCACACACGGGAAAAAAAAGTTTTTGGAGTTTTTGCCAAAACTTCAGTGATGGCTCTCCACAGTTCCCGGATGTATACACACAGAAGACGTGATGCTACAACAGTGGTAAACACGGTCTACTCCTTATAATGGTATTATTCTATTCTATTTATTCTATTTCCCCCTTGCGAGTGTATGTGAAAGACGCTTACCATACTTCATCAGTAAATCTTTATACTTCGAGTTGGAGGACAAAGTGCTGAACTGAGAGCTGACGGACGAACCGTCAATACTGCGGAAATTCATGGTGTTGTTGTTCCGATCTGAATCCCGCTGGCCTGAGTGATGTACACCGATCCGCCTGAAACGTGACGTCAAGAAGAAACGTATTACGTGAAGTATTAATGTACACCTTATGGATTAAAGTTTGTACATCCCCTTCCTCAGTTAGTTCCTGTTTGATGTTATAATAACCGCCACTCTTCTGGGAAGATGTTCAACTGGATTTAGTGGAGAAATAATTGTTGCCACTCCTGGGCCCCTGAGCAAGGCCCTAAACCCCACAGCTGCTTAGATTTATGAACAAGGGATATTGAAAGGATATTGATTCCTCTGCATAAAGATGTCTGCCACGTACTTTAAAGTACAGTGTCCGATACTGCATCAACTTACACCTAGTGGCCAACCTTTGTAACTGCATTTGTTTTTGTTTTTTTCCAAGATGGCCACCAGACAGCCACACAGGCTGATCAGAGGAGAAATACGTCGCCTAGAAGACCCTAGCATGTCGATTTACAATTTTCTTACCGAATTGGACATCATGCAGGGCAAACTACAAGTATTGCATCAACTTGGGAAACTGGATATTGTGTATTATGTATTCCCTAAAATACCCCCTGAAAGGTGGGGGGATGGAAATCACTGGCCTGAGCTTTTAGAAGCGGATTCCACAAGGCTACGTGCACATACAGTATAAGAATAAGTATGTCTGTGTCTTGTGGCTTTGTGACCTCAGTGCTTTGAAAACTAGTTACACCAATCATAGTTACACCAATGAACTAATATATGAGGCAAAAACAAAGACAATATCATATTGTTCAGTTTTAACTCAGAAGAACTATTTGGAGATATAATTTGAAGTATAGGCTACAGAGTTCCAAAGTTCTTGTTACAGCGTGTGTGTGTATACCTGTTTCTGTCTGAGGAGAAAACCCTGTTGCAGAGAGGTCAGAAGGCCAGGACTGCAGGCGTTCCAAAGGTTTCGACTGTTGGTACGGTGTGCAATGTGAAGGCGGCACTGATATTTGGGTGTCATAATCCGGCCTGAACCCAGACTCTTGAGGATACGGGTTAGGTTTGGACCAAGACTGCACTGAGGACACCTGCTGAGGAACATCTGGTAACCAGTTAGAAGGTGGTGCAGCCTGCAAGAGTGGATTGGCGCTATGGGCAGAGGGGAGGTTGGGCTGAGGCTCGGGGATGTAGCTGCCGCATTTGTGGTAGTTGAACTCTTGGTCCAGTTTCTGCTCCAGGTCCAAAGGGGTGGAGGACTGATCGGGAACCGCGTCCACTTGAAAGGAACCGGAGGTCATTAAGCTCAGGTCCTCCAAGCTGGCTTCCACTGGCCCCAGGTCTGAACTCCTCAGAGGGGTAGGAGAGTCACCAGAGCGTTGTGGAAAAGATGGAGCCTCCAATCCTGACACAAAGACTTTCAACATTAACATTACACAAAATATCTGTCTGTCTATCATCTGTTCATGTATCCATCTATCTGTCTGTTTCTTTATCTATCTATATCTCTATCTATCTATGTGTCTGTTTGTCTTTACTTTACACAAAATATCTATCCATCCAGCCATCCATCTATCTGTCTCATTCATATATATATATATATATATATTTATTTATTATTATTTGTATAATTGTTGGTTTTAGAGGTCAGAGTACCTGTGGTTGTGACTCCTGGCTCTGTCGACAGGGTTTTTAACTTCTCCAGCAGCTCTGGTGGACCTTCATATGAATCCTGCGTTACATGTGAAATAATGAATGACATATTTATTGTAATCCACATTTATCCATGTAGCAGATACTTACACCGCTCTCCCACCGCTCTCTCAACTCCTGATTGGCTACATTGACCATTTTTATGAAAAATATAAATAAAGATAAAAGAGGCTAAATTTTTATCCTAAACGCAACACACATTTATTCACGACATCCATTCTTTACTCAAATATAAAATTAAATAAACTCCACCGAAAAATTATTTTATAATCAATAAACATTTGTTTTACTGATACACCAAGTCTCAAATCAGCACCAAACTCCTCCATGATGCACAGATCCGCAATTAAAACCGTCTGTGTGGAAACATAGCAAAAGTTCTGTTTGGTGTCCTGATGATTTACATCCTTTAAAAACACCAAAATGACTTTCAAAACATTGAGAAGAATATTTTTATGGGCTGTCCTGTCATCTGAAAATGTAACCAGTAATGTAAAACTTGTCTGTTTGAGCAACTGTCTCCTTTTTCGAAGATCTTTTTTTCCATGTGTTTAATAGACATGACCAAGTTCTTAGAAAAATATGTTTAGCATATTTAAAACATGTCTCATATCAAGCACCAAAATCCCAAAATCCACCACAGTGCACAGATCCGGCAATTAAAACCGTCCATGTGGAAGCATAGCAAAGGTTCCGTTTGGTGTCCTGATGATTTAGGGAATTTAAGACACCGTAATTATTGTAAAACATTCACAAGAATATTTGATCTTCATGCTCTGTGTTGTGTTCAGTTTCACTATTAATAAACATACGTTCGCATAAAGCATCAATATTTGTCCATGCGCATGTTGATTAGAGTATTAAAAACAATGTAAGCTACATTTAGAACAGATACAAATATGCGATTGATCACAGGTTAACACATGACTATCACGCGATTACCTCATTACGTCATTTTTACCTCAGGAATTGAAGATTAGAGGTCATTTTATAAACACATTAGGGCTGTCAATTAATAATGACCTCTAATCTTTAATTCCTGAGGTAAAAATGACTTCTGCAGTGAGCGACACTTACGTTAAGGGCTTTTAAATCCCGCTCAACATGTTTTTCCAGGTCCTGCTTATAGAAAGGTAGAAAGTTGTCGTAGCTCTCTGTAAAAAGCAGGAAAAGGGGTGTAAGAAAGAAAGAAAACTCTAATAGAATTGATTTATTTATGTGAAGAATCACACCACAACAACTTTCTATTTTTTCCATCCCATCCCAATAATTCATCCACAGCAATGTCAATACTGATTGCATGTTATGTAAGGTCACATGACCCTCTCTAAACTCTAATGGTTGTATATGAATTACTTTTACTTCATTAACAGAATTCCAGGAAATATATTTTTTCCTCCCAAAACACCCGAATCCCATACCTTTAAAGCGGGGTCGTTTCTGAGGGTCATGCCCCCAACATTTTTTCATTAAAGAGATGATCTGTTCTGGAGAATCGTTCGGAATAAGGCCCTCGTCTGGACGGTCTCCTTTACGTACACACTGACAGATGTGGTCTTGACTAAGAGCATCTGGAAACACAGTCATATAAACTTAGATTAAACTGGAAATGAAAATGACACTCCAACCTGCTCATTTCCTAATATTTGTAGGCAAGACTTCACACATCTCGAGCCATAAATACTTTAATGGGCTCCAAAACTTTGTGTTTATATATACCTCTCTCTCCCTCCCTCCCTCCCTCCCTCTCTCCCTCCCTCTCTCCCTCCCTCTCCCTCTCTCTCCTCTCTCCTCCCTCCTCCCTCCCTCTCCCTCTCTCCCTCCTCTCTCTCTCTCTCTCTCTCTCTCTCTCTCTATATATATATATATATCTATCTATCTATCTATCTATCTATCTATCTATCTATCTATCTATCTATATATATATATATATATAAGGTAATTTGAGGTACAAGTTTTCCATTTAGTTTAATCAATTTGATTTGTGCCATTTGAATTGATTACTCAATTAATCAATATAATAAAAAGTGTATTGCATCAATTAATTTTATTTTTTATAAAATATGATTTTATATATTATTTAACCAAGAAGCATTTTATTTATTAATTTTGTATGTGTAAAATGTTGATCACAAATGTAAATATTTAATAAACTAAGTTAAAAAAAATAAACTAAAATATAAGCCATATAAGGATCTTCCACAAACTGTTACCTCAATGTAGAAGTACAGTTGTATAGGATGTTTTTAGATGTTTCATTTACTTGCACAAGGAGACCCAAACATGTTCAAACGAGATCTGCTTTCCATGGGTTGGAAGGTGTGGAAGATCTCCTGCTGTAGATCTCCAACTCTATTGAACACGATGAATGTGAACGCTGACTGCACCCCAGACCTCCTCGACCTTTTCACCTACATCAGCACCTGACTTTACTAACGCCCTCCTAGCTGAATGATGGCAAATCTCCACAGAATCGCCACAGAATCTCCACAACATTGTGTTATACAGAACTGGACGCAGCACTATGAGGTCTTCCCGCGTCGGCAGCGTACTGGCTGGGCGATATGGCACAAATGTCCGATTATATGTTTCAAAATGAATAAAGCACAACAAAGGATATACTAAATGACTGTAAATCTGGATAATCGGTGCTAATGATGTGGATGCTATTCCCAGAACAAGGGTTAATATGATACCCATCTATTACTAAGTACTAATGAGCTTCTAGGACACAATTCATGCCCATGGATAAAGTTATAAACCTAAATGAAGCATCCCAGTGTCTGATGTTCAAAGTCACTCACTCTCATAAGGCTCCTGGCGGGTCAGAATAACCCACACTACAATGGCGAAGCTGTAAACGTCCGACTTTTCCGTGGAGCGAGTGTTGATGCTTTCCAGGTGTTCGGGAGCCATGTAGCACAGCGTCCCGGCGGCCACCACACACGACTTCTTTCCTCCCCGACTCTGTCTGCGTGACTCCTCCCTCGTCAGACGACTCCACGTCTGACACGTGGCAAGCCCGAGGTCTGCAATCTGCGACACACACATACACACAACGATTAACCATTCTATCACATTTAAAATACGCAATGCTCCCCTATTATTAATTTGGAAGTCCTAATGACGCCGTGTGGTCAAAAGTTTGATTACTTTAGCGTTAAATAGACACGCGCTTCTTTTCAAACGTCTCGTTTGACGATTAGCTCTTATAATGAGCGCCGCTTTTGTGGGAAGATGTTTGTGGAGGTTTGTAAGATTTTGTAAGGTTTGTAAAGTCAGGTACTGATGTTCAATAAGACGGGAACTCTATATAGCTGGAGATCTTCCACTCCAACCCATGGAAAGTAGATCTTTATGGTGCTTGTGCACGGGGGGGAAAACTTTTGGAGAAGAATCCCAATAGGGCTGGAAAAGTTGGGCGTTCCAATACTTTTGGATATACACTGTATACAAATTAAACAGGACGTGCACTAATATATAAACCTTTTTAAATAGATTATATTGTTTTTCTTATTGCATTATCCTTTTCACTTAACTGACGAACGCAAATTTCTTTCAGCTGCATTTTTAGTTCAGAAATCTGATTTTGTTCAGATGGTGGACGGAAGTCAACAATCTTGAAATGCTACTGTACCTTTATATGGAAACGTTCGTCGACCAGGACGTTTTCCGGTTTCAGATCCTTGTGGATCACGTGGTTGTCTGTTAGATAAACCATTCCCTCCAGGATCTCCAGAATTATCCTTCCTTTAATGGACACTGGAACGCTCACCTGGTTTCACAAGAGAGCAGCAGATTCAATTGGTGTTCAAATCAAACAAAACAAAACAAAAAAAGATCTTTGCAACTAACACCATTTGACCCTTTGTGTTTTCTGGAACCAAAGCAGCAAGTTGAGTGCACTAGAAACTGCGGATCTCCTGCTGAGAGTTTCACATGCACCAGTCTCTCAGAGTTTACCCAGAAAGGCTCAAAAATACAAAAACAAACAAAAAAAAACATCCGGCGCTCAAAACAGTCCGTCTACAACCTGAATCTACTTGCTGATATAAAAACAACCAAGATAGGCCAACATCAGGTTCTACTCCTGTCAGCCAAGAATAAGAACCTGAGGCGATCATAGGTACAGACTTGTTACGTGTAAAAATCCCAGGAGATCAAGCCAACAACCGGGTCACTGCTACAAATCACGCTTTCTCTTGATTCTGATGCTTGACGTGAACATATTAACTGCTGTATACAGCCGTGGGCGTAAAAAAATCATTTTCGTATTCATTTTCTCGGTTTTTATGATGGCGATTTTTTGCGAATAATCCAGAACGTAACGAGGAGAGCGGGTGGATGACCTGCGAATGAACACGATCCCAAAAAGGAACCAGCTGACATCGTGTTAAATCTATCGTTAACACAGGCGAGCGTGTTGACGAGGATAAGGAGATCGCTCAGTTTAAATAATGGACTGGAAGCCTTAAAATGGGGGGCGGGGCTTAAAATCATTGTTCTTCCTCTGTAAAACCGTGGTTGGCTTCGAGGAAACACGTGCGGACGTCATTGCGTTGCACGAATAGGGATTGTAGTAAAGACACAATTGAAAAATACCTTCTTGCTAACGGCATGTTAGACCAGCGTCAATACCAGTAGCTGGTATAAAAGGCTAAACAGGAAGTCAGTTTCTAGCTGAAAGTGAATATTATTGAACGCTGGTTTCGATCTAAACGGAGGCATATCCCAGTCCTCTCGCTCTGAATGGTGCGAGACTTCGATATCTCGTTTATTCTTAGACTGTAACGTGTGTAAAATGAAGCCGAATGCACTGGGAAGATCCGCAGTCTGGCGTACTCACTTTCTGCAGCATGGCCAGCAGGTTGCCTTTAGGAATGAGCTCCATGACCAGGGAGTAATCTCCGTCCTCCAGGATGACCCCCAGCAGCTTGACCACGCGCTCGTGTTTCAACCTGCTCATCAGACTGCCTTCCTCCAGCAGAGACGACCTCTGCCTGCACGCACAACCAAACACACGTGCTTAAACACATCAAAATGTAGATGTATTACGTCGCATTGTAATATATGTGTTTATTTCCGTGCATTAAAACTACATAAAAAGGCAAAAATCACAAGAATTGGACAGACTGGAAGAAAGTTCTGTTCTGCCAAATTTCGTCTCTAGCAGAAGAACATGGAGGTGGGAGCTTGAAGCATGAAGGCTGGAGATTAATTCTGGAGAGCAAATGGAATCCTGAACCAACACGGCTCCCATTTCAGCTGAATGTCTGGAGAAAGGAACTTTCTGGATTTTTTATTTTAAAAGAAAAAAAAGTCTGTCTGTTTATATATTTTGGGTGAAAGTGAATCTATATATTATATATTTTTGGTAACGGTTTGGAGAAGAACCACGTGTGGCCAGAAAATCAGGTGTCCAAATACTTTAGACATGAATACAGCTACAGTTTCAAACCATATGTACAGAGTGGAGCTCTACAACACCAAACACTTTCGCTTCCCTAGTTTTTAGTTTCAAACACAATGTAATAGAATGGAAGTTTGAGGAAGAAGGAGAAAAAAAACAACAAAAAAAAAAAAACAGGAGCCTTTAGAGATCGAAAGAGCTTCAAGATTAAAAAGGGAAGATTCTAAATGGACTCCTGCTTGATTTTTGTCTTGTTTTGTGTAACGGCTTCTCTGATGGGGTCTGAAATGAATTTGCCTTTTCTTGTCCTGTCTGGTCTGATGTTGACTCATAAGGTCTGGTTTTGTCAATGTCTGATCTGATGTAACGTAGACCCTCAAATACTTATGACATTGCGGGCTTCTGTTCTTTTGGCATTTCTTGTTTTTAGTCTGATTATGTCCGATCTTCACGTGATCTTGTCAATTATGGTCTAGACATGTCTGTCTGTTTAGGTCTTTTTCTATTTTTAGCAGATGGTTTCAGGTATGGTCTAGTCTTGTCTGATCCAATCTTACCTTATTTGGTTGTGTCTAATTTTGGCTTATCTTTTATTCAGGTTTTGTCCATTTTTGCTTGGCTTGTTTTGTCTAGTCTGATCTTTGCCTGAGATCATGACCGATCTTGATTTTGTATTTTTTTTTTAGCTGTGTTATTTCTCATCCGATCTCATCTGATACAGCCTTATATTGTCTTTTCTTGTCAAATCTGGTCTTCTCTTGTCTGATTGTGTTGTCTTGTTGTTTTGTCTGGTCTGTTTGCGTGTTGTCTAGTCTTTTTTTCTGCGTTTGTTAGTTTTGTTTAGTCTGGTCTTTTTTAATCATTTCTCATCTGTCTTTTTATGTCTGATCTTGACTGATCTAATCAAGTCTAATCTAGAGTCAGCCGATTTCTTTTTCTTAATGCTCCGTCTTGGTCTTGTGTTTCTCTGGTTTTGTCATTTCTGAACTGGACTTGTAGTGTGATCTAATCTCATCTTGTGTAACACACACACACACACACACACACACACACACACACACACACACACACACACACACACACACACACACACACTCACTCTTTACGAGGTGGTCCGGTGTAAACTCTTTTCTGCACCACATGTCCCAGTGTTATGTGGTAACACAGAAACACCTCCCCGAATCCGCCGTAATCCAGACGCTCCTTCTTGATGAGGTCTGAGGACCTCATGATGCCCAAATCCATGGTTTCACTGCTTAATGAGACATGGGCCAAATCGCAAATGGCTTCCTGTGCTCTATACGTGCGCTTTTATAAGGGATTTCGATAGGAGCAGCTACATATTATAAGTGTACAACTGGAAGCCATTTGGGATTCAGACAGGAAGGAAACATACAAGAATTAACTTAAGTCATGTGACACACAACACAAACACATCTCAAATATGAACCAGTTGTTTTTTATAATAGATGTGTACACAGACACCTCGGATCTATACAGCATGCTAGTGTAAACTTCTTAATTCCTCTTTGTCTTTTCAATTGGTTTTTTTATATATTTCAAATTAATAAAAATATGATCAAAGCTAGGGACAGGAAAATTGTGTGGCTCTGAAATTGTGTGCAAATCCAAGTAGTTATCATGTAAAAATTAACTTCCATATATTTCTACTCGCACACAAACATACACACACACACACACACACACACACACACACACATACATATACACAATAAATAAATAAATAAATAAATAAATTATTATTATTATTATTATAAAAAAAAAATATATATATATGTGACTAATAAAAAAACTTATTTAAAAATAATGTAATTATATATAAGTATGACAATTTTTTTATTAAAAATAAAACTATTTAAGTATAAGTATATGACAATTTTTTTTTTATTAAAAATATATTAAATTATATAGAAGTATATGAATAATAAAAACAATTATTAATACACAAATGACAAACATTAAACATGACAGAAAAAAAAGAAAATGAGTAAATCGTGTGGGGGAATAAAAGTAGATGTAAATAAATTGGGGAAAAAAAAAATATCACAAAAATAAATGGCATTTGAGAACAAAAAAAAAAATTGCATTAAATGAAAGGAGCTAAAAATAAAAGGGGAAAATAACGAATAATGGACAGAATGATGACGATGTCACTAGGACAAAAAAAAAAAAAAAAACGCTCGCTTGTGAAATGTCACAAGTCATGTGAAAAGAACCAAAGAAATGTGAAAAGGATTACGTAAAAATAAAAAAAAATTAACAAACAGAAACAAATTCCTGAGAAAAAGTCTAAAGTGTAAAACTCACATGAATTGTGTAAACATATGGACAGTTTGGACGACCAACCTATGATGACGGCTGTGCAGACATTCTCACGTCAGATTAACGAGTTAGTCATCTGTGGTTTCAGTTCATAGGTTTGTTGTCAAGAATTCATTTCTGACATTTCTTGCTTTGTTATTGGGCTTCAGATCATCAGTTGTCTTATACAGAGGAAAGATTAAACACAGAGTCAGTAGCTCCTATTAGTACTACTAAATCTACTGGACACGTCCATATTATACAGTCTCCAAAACCATCACACGCTATGAGGAAACAATTCTCATGGAGACTGTCCTAGAAAAGGAAGACCAAGAGCTACCTCTGCTGCAGGGGATAAGTGTATTCGAATTACCAGCCTCAGAAACTGTCAATTTACACCAATTCTTCTCAAAGTTCAAGTGGAGGTCATATTCTAATATCCACTGTTCAGAGGGGTCTGTGGAAAGTCAGGCCTTCATAGTCAAAAACATTATGTTGGAAGAACAACAAGCATTAGAATCTTGCTTGGGCCAAGAAACACAATGGACGTTAGAAAACTGTCTTTTGGTCAGATGAGTCCAAATTTGAGATTTTTGGTTCTGAAATGGAGAAACGGATGGTTCCCAAATGTGTGGTTCCCACTGTGAAACACTGTTGGTGAAAATTGAGGGCACATTTAACCAGCATGTCTACCACAGCATTTTTTTCAATCCCATTTGGTTTGCACTTGGTGGGACCAACATTTGCTTTACTTCTTCATCTTCTTCTTTCGGCTTCTCCCATTAGGGGTCACCACAGAGGATCATCCGTCTCCATACCCCCCTGTCCATCCATAAACCTCCTCCTTGGTCTTCCTCCTTCCTGGTGGCTCCATCCTCAGCATTCTCCTAGCGATATACCGCATGTCCCTCCTCTGCACATGTCCAAACCATCTCAAACCAACATTTGATTCATTGATCTATTTGTCCCAAAAAAAGAGTGATGGAGTGGTGGATCAGATGACCTGGCCTCCACAATCAGCCATTCCACATGATTTGGGCTCGGCGAGTGAAGGAAAAGCAGCCAACAAGCACTCAACACCTCTGCGAATTCCTTAAGATTATAGGAAAACCATTCCAGGTGGGAACCTCATGAGGCTGAGAGAATCTCCAGAGGGGAGAATCTGAAGACTCGAGATGTGTTCTTGTTGTTTAACACGTGTTTGTTGCCTACACAATTCCATACGTTTCACAAGTTGGAGGTCTTCAGTATTAAAATGTTCAATGTTGATAATACAAAATAAAAAATAAAAAGGTAGTGTGTGTGTGTGTGTGTGTGTGTGTGTTTATGAAATGAAATATTTGAGAATATTAAGGCACTATTTAAGGCGGAAGTGTTGTTCGAGTGTGTGACGTGACGCGACGCAGGAAAGGTGAGCGCGCCAGTGCGTCACGTCTTGGAGAGTCCAGAGCGGAAGTAGAGAGTAAAGTAGTGTCGGTGAAATAGGAGAAAAGCGGATATGCTTCAAATGGGAAAGATTTAAAGCTTTAAAACTTCAACCTCATAATGACTTTAAAGAAGAATTGTTAATAAAACCATCAAAAGTGTCTTTTTCTTTTCTTGAAATAAAAAAAACTGAGTCTTGGAGATGGTCGTGCGCTTCCTGGTGGACAAATACGCACCTGCGTGTTTGTTATTAAACCCAGATTCACGTGAACAAAACGTGAAATAAACAAATCCTGTAGACATGAAGTGTCTGTTACTCTTATAAACTCATATAAGCTCTTATAAACGCTTAAAGTCTGAACTTTATGCGAGCCCTGGATTATAAAACACCTCCCAGGTCCAATACTGACACACACACACACACACACACACCTCACCCCACCATGAAGATATTTTATATTGTATCATTCAAACACTACTGAGTAACTTTACTTACCGTCGTACATTGTATCCTACATTCACTTCCTGCACACTGTTTCCGTATTGTACAAACAGCAACTCAAACGAAAGCCAGAGATGGAAAAAACCACTCCAAAACGTGGAAACACGCCTTCATCCATCCATCCATCCAGACTGAAGTAATCAATAGCAGAACAAAGGCGTCATTTTATACCTCCACAGTTTCCTAAACATGAGTGTCTAAGGGAGAATGGGGGTGAAGGCGAAGTGCTGCTGAGGTTCTCCTGAGAGAAACTTTATATATAAAATATATTGGATTTCTTTTTCAGTCCTGAGAAAAAGAGAATGTAAACAGTGTTTGTAAGGCTCAGGAGTTCATCAGCTGCAGGTCCTGTGTAGGTCTCTGAAAAAAGTCACTGAAAAGTGATGTTATATGTTATGACCAAATCTCCTTATAACAACAAAGTTCAGTTCACAGTTGTTTTAATTAAAAATAATTATACTGCTGTTACAACAACTACAACAAACTACTAGTAAAATGAACAAAATATCAAAAAACTAGTATTACAACCTCTACTTCTACCTTAACAACTATCTCTACATCAACAAACACTATTACAACTACTACAGCTTCCTCTACATCAACAAACACTATTACAACTACTACAGCTTCCTCTACATCAACAAACACTATTACAACTACTACAGCTTCCTCTACAACAACAAACACTATTACAACTACTACAGCTTCCTCTACATCAACAAACACTATTACAACTACTACAGCCTCTACATCAACAAACACTATTACAACTACTACAGCCTCTACATCAACAAACACTATTACAACTACTACAGCTTCTCTACATCAACAAACACTATTACAACTACTACAGCTTCCTCTACATCAACAAACACTATTACAACTACTACAGCTTCTCTACATCAACAAACACTATTACAACTACTACAGCCTCTACATCAACAAACACTATTACAACTACTACAGCTTCCTCTACATCAACAAACACTATTACAACTACTACAGCTTCTCTACATCAACAAACACTATTACAACTACTACAGCTTCCTCTACATCAACAAACACTATTACAACTACTACAGCTTCCTCTACAACAACAAACACTATTACAACTACCACAGCTTCCTCTACATCAACAAACACTATTACAACTACCACAGCTTCCTCTACAACAACAAACACTATTACAACTACTACAGCTTCCTCTACATCAACAAACACTATTACAACTACTACAGCTTCTCTACAACAACAAACACTATTACAACTACTACAGCTTCCTCTACAACAACAAACACTATTACAACTACTACAGCCTCTACATCAACAAACACTATTACAACTACTACAGCCTCTACAACAACAAACACTATTACAACTACTACAGCTTCCTCTACAACAACAAACACTATTACAACTACTACAGCTTCCTCTACAACAACAAACACTATTACAACTACTACAGCTTCCTCTACATCAACAAACACTATTACAACTACTACAGCTTCCTCTACATCAACAAACACTATTACAACTACTACAGCTTCCTCTACATCAACAAACACTATTACAACTACTACAGCTCCTCTACATCAACAAACACTATTACAACTACTACAGCTTCTCTACAACAACAAACACTATTACAACTACTACAGCTTCCTCTACATCAACAAACACTATTACAACTACTACAGCTTCTCTACAACAACAAACACTATTACAACTACTACAGCTTCCTCTACATCAACAAACACTATTACAACTACTACAGCCTCTACAACAACAAACACTATTACAACTACTACAGCTTCTCTACAACAACAAACACTATTACAACTACTACAGCTTCCTCTACATCAACAAACACTATTACACTACTACAGCTTCCTCTACAACAACAAACACTATTACAACTACTACAGCGTCCTCTACATCAACAAACACTATTACAACTACTACAGCTTCCTCTACAACAACAAACACTATTACAACTACTACAGCGTCCTCTACATCAACAAACACTATTACAACTACTACAGCTTCCTCTACAACAACAAACACTATTACAACTACTACAGCGTCCTCTACATCAACAAACACTATTACAACTACTACAGCTTCCTCTACAACAACAAACACTATTACAACTACTACAGCTTCCTGTACAACAACAAACACTATTACAACTACTACAGCTTCCTCTACATCAACAAACACTATTACAACTACTACAGCTCTACAACAACAAACACTATTACAACTACTACAGCGTCCTCTACATCAACAAACACTATTACAACTACTACAGCTTCCTCTGCAACAACAAACACTATTACACTACTACAGCTTCCTACAACAACAAACACTATTACAACTACTACAGCTCTCTACATCAACAAACACTATTACAACTACCACAGCTTCCTCTACAACAACAAACACTATTACAACTACCACAGCTTCCTCTACAACAACAACAAACACTATTACAACTACTACAGCTTCCTCTACAACAACAAACACTATTACAACTACTACAGCTTCCTCTACATCAACAAACACTATTACAACTACTAGCTTCCTCTACATCAACAAACACTATTACAACTACTACAGCTTCTCTACATCAACAAACACTATTACAACTACTACAGCCTCTACATCAACAAACACTATTACAACTACTACAGCTCCTCTACATCAACAAACACTATTACAACTACTACAGCTTCCTCTACATCAACAAACACTATTACAACTACTACAGCTTCCTCTACAACAACAAACACTATTACAACTACTACAGCTTCCTCTACATCAACAAACACTATTACAACTACTACAGCTTCCTCTACAACAACAAACACTATTACAACTACTACAGCGTCCTCTACATCAACAAACACTATTACAACTACTACAGCTTCTACATCAACAAACACTATTACAACTACTACAGCTTCCTCTACAACAACAAACACTATTACAACTACTACAGCTTCCTCTACAACAACAAACACTATTACAATACTACAACTACTGCTACAACATCAACAAACACTATAACAACTACTACAACTACTACAACTACTACAGCTTCTACAACAACAAACACAACTACTACAACTACTACAACTACTACAACTACCTCTACAACAAATTACTACTAGTACAATACTACAACTACCTTAAAACAACAACAACAACAAACACTACTATAACAACTACTACAACTACTACAACTACTACAACTACTACAACTACCTCTACAACAAACACTATTACAACTACTACAACTACCTTAAAACAACAACAACAACAAACACTACTTTTACAACTACTACAACTACCTCTACAACAAATTACTACTAGTACAATACTACAACTACCTCTACACCATCAACAAACACTATAACAACTACTACTTCTACCTCTAAAACAAACACAACTTCTACAACTACCTTAACAAAATACACAACTACTACAACTACTACAACTACCTTAAAACAACAACAACAACAACAACAACAACAAACACTACTAGTACAACAACTAGTACAACAACCTCTACAAAACACTACTAGTACAATACTACAACTAATTCTACATCAACAAACACTATTGCAACTGCTACAACTAGTACTACTTGACCTTAATGACAGCAACAGCAACAACAACAAACACTACTATTACAACTACTTTCACAAGTACAACTACCTTTACAACACCAAACACTACTAGTACAACTAATACTTCTACCCTAACAACTACCTCTACAACATCAACAAACACTATTACATCTGCTACAACTACATTTACAATATCCATCACTACTTGTACAAGTACAACTACCCCTTCTACAAGTACAAATACCTTTACAGCATCAAACACTGATATTACAACCACTACAACTACCTTTAAACAACAAACACTACTAGTAAAACTGATAAAACTACCTTTACAACATCAATAACAACTAGTATTACAACTACTACTTCTACCTTAACAGCAACATCACACACTACTAATACAACTAGAACTAACACAACTACCTCTACGTCAACAAACACTATTAAAACTCCTACAACTAGTTTTACATAACAAACACTATCAGTACAACTAATACAACTTTCTTTACAACAAGAAACATCACTTTTACAACTACTACCTCTACAGCAACAACAAACACTACTATAACAACTACTACAACTTTCTATACAACAAACACCACTACTACAACTAATACTACTACAGTTACCTTTATAACAACCAACACTACCATTACAGCTGCTCTTACAACTACTACTATTAACAACAACAAGTACAAAATAACAATAAATAAGAGGTTTGTTCGTGGCTTGTGAGTTTAAGTCCAGGGTTAGGTTTATGTTTATAGTCAATTTGAGAAATAGTGTGTGTGTGTGTGTGTGTGTGTGTGTGTGTGTGAGAGAGAGAGAGAGAGAGAGAGAGAGACAGAGAGAGAGAAAGAAAGAGATGTTTAAACAACTGTAGATACAGTTAAAAGAGCTGTTCCTAATAAACTGGCCCTCAGTGTAAAAGTGTGTACTGTCCCTTTAAGAGCCGCTGCCACACTGTTCCAGTTTGACTCTGATCTGGGGTCAGTTTTCTCCTCACACTCACGCTCGGACTCCTCCTGTCCCGGCGGCTGAGTCTGACCTCAGATCAGTGTCTCTGTGCTGAGGGCGTGTTTTCTCTATGGATCACTGGGTGCGTCCCAAATCGAACTCTGTTCATTAACTGGTCTTTTCTGTCCATTACACTACAAACCAACAGCTACTGATCCCTGCAAAGATCTAAAAGTGCTGCAAATAAAATGAAATGAATCAGGAAATAGAAGAAAACAAATCTTTCCTAAATTAAAAATGTAATGGACTTTTAATTCAACATATAAATAAACACAAACAAATATATAAAAAAGTGTGAATAATTATGTTAAAATATGTTAATATATATTTGGATACAATAATAATAATAATAATAATAATAATAATAATAATAATAATTAATGTAAATTTTTTAATGATGTTATGTTGCAGTCTGATAACACAGTCATAAACGATTTTGGCAGCATTGTGTAGTGGGGGTGTTTTTCTTTGTCAGGGTTGTAAGAATGCTGAATTGGAGAAAAGTGCAGGAATATCATCAATAAAAACTTGTTCCTCAGCACTCAGTCCCACCCAAAGGGTCACCTTCGTACATGACAATGACCCTGAGCACACAGCCAAGACAACCCAGGAGTGGCTTAGGGACAACTCTCTCTGTGAATGCCCTAGTGGCCCAGCCAGAGCCCTGACCTAAACCCTGTTGAACATCTCTGGAGATATATTAGGGATGTAATTATTATTTTGTGTACCGTTACAAATATTTTCACGGTTCAGTTGGTACCTCGATACAGTGGGGGAAACAAAACATCAAATTGTTTGTCTTTTTTTTTTTTTTTTATTAATGCAGTTTATTTTTAACATTTGTGCACATCAACAGTTTACATTTTACATTACTGCTTTTAAAAATGCCTGCTTGGTTTAAATAAAAAAAAACATTTAATACAATAATAAAACAATAAATCAAAATAAACTAGAATAAAACAAATTAATGCATAACATTTTGTTATATTGATTAAATCGCGTAATCGATAAAAGTGGCACAAGTTAAATACATTTTATAAAATTAAATAAATATAAATTTGTTAGACCTAATTTGGGTAATACAGATGTGTGTGTGTGTGTGTGTGTGTGTGTGTGTGTGTGTGTGTGTGTGTGTTTCATTTAATATTTGATTTTCTAAAGATATGTTTTACTTAACTGTTCTACTTAAAAACACACAAGGTTATTTATTTATTCATAAATTTGTTCATTGCTTCTATCATTTATTCATTCATTCACTCCCTTGATATGTGGAATTGTCAGGAATGTTTCATACATGTGAAGTATAAATCTTGTTTCCGGTACGGATCGAGTGGCCACCGTGAATAAACAATAAACTAAACAAACTTGCAGTCCGCCACTTAAACCGTTCCTGATGGAACTTGGATTTTATGTTTATGCATTCGGTACACATGTACACCAAACTGAAAGTCCTGTACCGACACGAAAATCAATTAATCTATCTATCTATCTATCTATCTATCTATCTATCTATCTATCTATCTATCTATCTATCTATCTATCTATCTATAAAAAAACAAAACAATATATATATATATATATATATATATATATATATATATATATATATATATATATATATATATATAGTGGTCCCCCAGGTTACGTTCTAAGACCGATGCGAGTTCTGAAAATCCGCAAATTTTGGACGCACCCCCCGCAGCCCCTATGTTATCGTAGTGAGTTTATCTATACATTATGTCACTTTATAAACGTAACAGTATTTGACCAAATAAATAGTTTACTATTTTATTCCTAACGTTCCTGAGCATTCGGTCCCGCTGCGGATTCCAGCAAATTTTACGACAATCCGCAACTTGCTGTTAGTTAAGCTTCAAATGAGAACCCGCTGATTTCCAGAATCACTAATTTTTTGGATTGTAATTGATTTTTTGTAATTGTAATTGTTTATTTGTTGTCTATAAATGTTTATGTTCAGTCTTTTTTTCCCCCCATGACCCTAATAAGGACTCGAGTTAAGACGTGGACGCTGATCTGGGATCAGATCCCGAATCCTTTTTTTACATCCTGAGCCCATAGCCGAGACGCAGAGCTGATCTCAAGTCAGTGTGATTTTTGACTCCAGGGCGCCGCCTAGCGGTTCACGGGAGAACTGCGTTTCCCAGCAGACTGTGCGATCTTTTCAGGATTTCCGACTTTGTTTGTCTGCCTAATGTAGTTTAATACTGGAGTCGGAAAGAGTGTGTGTAAGTGAGTGAGTGAGTGTGTGTGAGTGTGTTAGTGTGTGTTCAACCTGGAGTAGAAGAGGCGCATGATACATTCAGGATACTGACATGGGCAACGGGGTTAATAAGGTAAGCACTGTATAATATATATTATATTATTGTCTATTATATATTACCAGTGCAAAGTCCAGGAAAGTCCTTTCTTTATATATATATATATATATATATATATATATATATATATATATATATATATATATATATATATAATAAATTATTTTTTTCTGTCTTTTTTTCTTTCTGTCTGTTTTTTCATATTTCTTACCAAATGTCAAAAATTCAGTCATGCGTTCAGTCATAATCTGACATTTAATTTACAAAAAAGTATTACTCATGCGTATACTTAGTTTTAAACACCCCCCCAACACTCCCCCCCCCGTGTGTGCTCTCTGTGTGTGTGTGTGTGTGTGTGTGTGTGTGTGTGTGTGTGTGTGTGTGTGTGTAGGAGGATACACTCCTACATGAAACCGCTTGGGACAGGAAAACTGATGAAAAAGATGATTCGAAGATAAAATTCACCGCTGCTGCTCAGATCATTTCTAAATCAAATGAAAAAAAAGAAACATCTGCACTTTTCATTTCAGATCTTTTACAGAGAATCTGATAAACAAATGTCAGCATGTTTAGACCCCAAAGTCTGCTGCTGTTTGTCGTCTTAATGGGGAGAGACACAATGTCATTTGTGAAATCAGACACTGTATGGACAAAAGTTTGCGGACACACATTCAGTCCCCGTTTCCTGTTATAATAAGCTCCGCACTTCTTGGAAGATGTTCCACTAGATTTTGTAGAGATTTGTGATCTCCACCGGGGTGCCGCCAGCATTCCAATTCATTCCGAAGGTATTCACTAGGGTTGGAGCTCTATAGCAGGAGATCTTCCACTCCAACTCAGGGATCTCCTAGTTCTAGTGATTGGACAATTTCATGCTCCTGCATCTAAATATGTTCTGTACAATTCTATGCCTCCAGGTTTGTGGGAACAGTTTGGGGAACAACCACATCTATTAGTATCTGTGTCACTAAACTCATTTTTGGACACTGAACATGTTTAATAAATGACATAAGAAAAAAGTGAAGACATTTGATGGCTTTTATCACAATTAAATTTGTGTAATAAACAAAAAAAGCCATTGTAAAATATTAAATAAAAGTTGATATGTTCATGTTGGATGTTTATCCATATGTTCATCACTTCTGAAGGTATTGCTGTACAGGACGTGTACACCTGTAAAAAAAGGTACCAAGCTGTAAAATATTTGGAGTTTAAGGGCAGTTAGTCTAAAAGCTAGGATGTTAGTGGATTTGTTGGTGGGATTGTTGAAGTGTTTGTTGGTGGGATTGTTGGTGTGTGTTGGATTGTTTGTTAGTGGGTTTGTTGGTGAGTTTGTTGAAGTGTTTGTTGGTGGGATTGTTGGAGTGTGTTGGATCGTTTGTTAGTGGGTTTTTGGTGGGTTAGTTGGTGGGATTGTTGAGGCGTTTGTTAGTGGGATTGTTGGTGTGTTGGATTGTTTGTTAGTGGGTTTGTTGGTGAGTTTGTTGAAGTGTTTGTTGGTGGGATTGTTGGAGTGTGTTGGATCGTTTGTTAGTGGGTTTTTGGTGGGTTAGTTGGTGGGATTGTTGAGGCGTTTGTTAGTGGGATTGTTGGTGTGTGTTGGATCGTTTGTTAGTGGGATTGTTGGTGAGTTTGTTGAGGCGTTTGTTGGTGGGATTGTTGAGGCGTTGTTGGTGGGATTGTTGAGGCGTTTGTTGGTGGGATTGTTGGTGTATGTTGGATCGTTTGTTAGTGGGTTTGTTGGTGAGCTTGTTGAAGTGTTTGTTGGTGGGATTGTTGAGGCGTTTGTTGGTGGGATTGTTGGATAATATTTCCGAATCGTTTATTGGTGAAAAGTTTGATAGAGTGTTTGTTGGTGGGTTTGTTAAACCATTTGTTGGTGGGATTGTTGTTGGGTTTGTTGGTGCATTTGATGGTAAGTTTGTTGGCGCATTTGTTGGCTGTGTTTCTTGGAGCTGGATTGTGTGTTGGAGCATTTATTGTGTTTTTGTTAGAGCATTTCCTGGAGCTCTTGTTTCCACTGGGATCTTGGCAAATATCTCATTATAGATGGCAGCTCATCAGCTGAAGCTTAATCCCAGCAAAACTGAGCTGCTTTTCATTCCAGCTGATTTTTCTCCATGTCAAGATCTTATGATCTCTATTTACAACTATCTGATCTCACCTTTGGTCACCAAACCCAACCTTGGGGGTAACCCTGGACAATCAACTGTCTATTTCTATTCACATTTCTAATCTAACACAATCATATTAATTTCTAATATACAACATCGGAAGACATGCTTCAAGACTCTTTTCTGTTCTGGCACCTAGGGGTTGGAAAGAACTTCCACTTAATGTCCACCCCATGTCCAAGACCCACCTCTTACAGCACTACTTAAATAATTACTCTAAAAAATCTTTTGAGGTATTTTCACCCAACAGAGAATTTTAGACTGGTGGTATCAATCGTTTGTGTCAAAATGAACCAGTACAGTATGTGTATTGTTGATTAAGACTTCATTGTAAGTCGCTCTGGACAGGTCATCTTCCGAATACCGTTAATGTAAACGTTTTGTTTTTTTGTCCCCCATCTGCAGGTGCTGCCTGGCCTTTATTTGGGCAATTTCAAAGGTAATAACAACAAAAATCGAATAAATAAAAAAATGTCCAATGAGCGACGAGTCAATGAAGGCACCATCTTTGTTCTATTTTCTGCAGATGCCAGAGACAGAGAGCAGCTGGCCAGAAACAACATCACGCACATCCTGTCCATTCACGACACTGCAGCACCCATCTTACAAGTAACATACATACACTTTACACACACTACACACACATACACACAGTTCCCCCTGTCCTGGTCCTTACATAACAAATTACCCATAAAATACTTTCATAGTAACATACTGAGTCATTTGTTTCCCCTCATAATCTTATAAACAGGTTTGGTCGATATGAAAAGTCCTACGCATTTTGGAAAGAAATGCCACGTTCTAGCCGCCATACTTCGTCTTTTTGCCGAGTACAGGAATTACCGAACCACAAGTCAGAATACGTGAGCCACACCAGGGTTGAGATTCTCTGATCTGATTGGCGGGTTGATTGTATTCCGTTCATTCGGTTGGACGAGCAGACACTGCGTGCCATCTAACAGATCTGAACAACACAAACAAACGTTATTTAACAAATGGAAACGTGTTATTATTGATATGGTGCTTTTCAGGACATGGAAGGAGTCTCCAGGGTCAGCACTTTGTATCATCCTGTAATTTTCTATATTGATTGGAACCAATCATGGATATATTTGAACAGTTACTCATTTGCACTAAATCGTAAGACGATTAGACCATTTCCACCTGACACTTATTAACTGTGTGCAGGAAATGAAGCTGCTGGAAATGAACCCCGCTCGTAACTTGTTAATGTATGGAGATTTCTCTCCATGGAGACAAATATTTCATTAGTTACATGGCCCTGAGAAACTGATACCAAAAAAAGGATTTCTGTTTCCATCTTATCCCCCTAACTGAGTCCTGTAGAGTGTGTACAGTGTGTAGTGTGTGTAGAGTGTGTAGAGTGTGTATCTCAGCTTGCTATCTCCCATGACAGGCGTAATATTCAGACAGGCATCTCGTGTTGCACAGTGGCATTTTGTCCTCGGTAGACACAGACACGGACGTCTAGTCTAGAATTTCATAATAAATGCATAATCAGTACATCTTTACACATAATGGCATGACTCGTGAACCATGATTGATTTATTGAAACCACATGCTTGACAACTTGCCAAATAAAAGGGCATCATTTACTCATCCGTCGTTCACATGAGAAGTTGTGTGCCATGTACAGGATTTTGCGGTAATGGGCTTTGGGGGGCGTTTTTTACTCTTGAAATGAAGCATTGAAAGAATGAGATTCAGTATTTGCACCATTCTATCCTTTCTATCAAGAACTCATTTAAATGTCATTTATATGAAGATCAAATGAAGTAGTGATGAGTCAGGAGACAGATAGAAGAAATTTTATTGCTGTAAATATCACTACTACTTTTTCAAATAAAGACCAGTATAATTGTGTGGGTGGACTAAACTATGGTGATTGATTGATTTTTGGGTACAATTGTGATAAATGTCTGGGCATTGGGAGCAATTATGACCAGTGAGGGACCAGAACGGTGTAGAATGGTGATAAGTGATTGGTTATTGAGAATAATGGTGATTAGTTTTTGGTCATTGGGAAAAATGGTGATTGGCCATTGGGGAAAATGGTGGCTAGTGATTAGTCATTTGGAATGATGGTGATCAGTGATTGGTCATTGGGAATAATGGTGGCTAGTGACTGGTCATTTGGAATGATGGTCATCAGTTGGATCATTGGTGGCAAGGGATTGGTCATTAAGAACAATGGTGGTCAGTAAGTGGTCAGTGGGAACAAATGTGATTAGCGATGTAGATCAGACCAATGTAGATCAGTTGAAGGTTATTGTAACCAATAGTGATCAGTGATTGGTTATTAGGAACTGTGCTGATCATTTAGGCTTTACACACTGCTGATGAATCATGTGAACTGACAGTACAGAACAGTTGCAAACCACTGCTTACAGCCTCACTATGGGCTGCCTGAGCTGTCAGTGTGAGTATGTTGAGCAAAATACAGCAAATCCACAAGAACAATAGCAAAGAAATTAGACATCACGTTGTTCACAAGTGAACATGTAGATCTTACACCGTGACTAATTCATACAAAATGAAGTGTAGTTTTACCCTCATTGGTTTATGGCTTGTCGGCCATTGTGCAGATTTCTCACTCGGTCTTGTGTGTGTGTGTTCTTTTAATAACGTCATAAAACAACTTGTGAAAGTGGAGATACACAAGGTAAATTATGACTCCAGTAAAAGTAAAAGTGTCCCTTTAAACTTTCACTTGAGTAAAAATTCAAATGTATTTGCATTCAAATGTACTTAAATATCCAAAGTACTTAGACTTTTACAAAGCTCTCGCTACACTATTAACACAATTAAACAACACATTTTTTTTATTCGCTTATAAATAAAAAGTAATTTCTGATTTCAAAAAATGGGGTTGAGCAAAAAGTGATATATTTGACTTTAAAATGTAGTGAAGTTAAAGCAAAAATCTCCCCAAAAGGAAATACTTGAGTTAAGTACAGATACGTAAAAAGCTACTTTAGCGAAGTAACAAATTACATTGACGTCATTACTGTCCTCCACTGCAAAACACGTTTAAATATTCGGCAATACTGGAGAAAATCTGCCTAGTTGGCATCGCTGAGGAAGAGCAGGTTGTTTTAAAAGAAATCTTGTTTGACTTTATGTAATGCGCAATAACAGGATAGAAGTCATGACCCATTACAGAAGGCAAAACTGAAGCTGATACACCATATAGACAAAAGTTTGTGGATTGTTACGTTTCTTCTTTTTGAACATTCCACATTTATTCCCCATTTACTGTTATAATAAGCTCCACTTTTCCTTTTCTGGGAAGATGTTTCACCAGATTTTGGTGTTCAGCTACAAAGTCTGGTACTGATGTACTGTAGGTGAGGTGAGGATTCATGAAAAACTCATCCCAAAGCTGTTCTATAGCAGGAGATCTTCCACTCTTACCCATGTTCATGAGCTGGCTTTGTGTGCAGGTACGTTCATGCTGAAACAAGTTTGGATCTCCTTGTTGAGGTGAAGGGAAACTTTCATGCTACATCATACAACTGTGTGCCTCCAGTTTTGTAGTAACCGTTTGGAAAAGAACCACGGATGTGTGGAACAGTCAGGTGTCCTAATTTTTAAAGCTATTCTTATGTAAACCTGTAATCATTCAGAAATGCACCTTTACATTTTAGATCACCAGTAAGGGGCGCTACACCTCTTAGACTTGACTAATACCAACTCTGCATGCTCATGCCAAATATACGTTCTCAAATCATTTTTTTAGTGGCTCCAGTACAAACCGTATCAGCAGCAGCAGCACCAGCACCAGCTGCAGCAGAACTTCCTGGTCAACTGAAATTACAGACTTAGTGAAAAGCAAAGGTGCTTATAACACAGGTAGTGTTAGGGATAAGTATGTCTCCTGTAGAGATTCCTGTACCTCAAGAGCTTAGAATATATAACTAGGATTGCAAAATTTTGGGAATTCCCACTTTACATGGGAATTAATAGGAATATATATGAGAATCAATGGGAATGAATAGGAATAAACCGGGAATTTACTAAATATTTCAGGAAAGCTTATAACAGCGAACTTAATAATATCTTGCTTCAAACAACCAGATTTAATGCAATTCCAGTTGAATTTCTACCTGCACATTCATCAATCACATGCACGCTTACTGCAGGGTTACTGAGGCCATGCCGCCTACATGCACCGTTCCTTCCTCCATAACATAACAGATCATTTCTTGCATTTCTTGGTGAGTGTTCAAGTGAATGACGTCAATATTACATACATTTGTGTTTAAAGCTTCCTTTTTCTGTGTGTAAACAATGTCAAACATGACAATTTTTAAATAATTTGTATTAGTTTCCATGAATGTCCACATATGACCCAGTTTACATGCATTTCCCCAAGTTTCTAATTTATTCCCATAAAATTTCAATAAATTCCTTGTAAGTTTCCAACTTGGAGTATTTTCCACATTTCCAAAAGTTCTGTTGGAAAGTTTCCGGAAATTTACCAGAAATGTTTTCCCTTTTGCAGCGACTTATTATTTAGCATGCGATCTTGAGCTACACGACACTGAAAATACAGCAACCGAACGTAATGGTCTAAGAGTAATAAAACACAGTGGGAAGGGATTTTATTGGGAAAATTACCACATTAAAGATACAAATGAAGCCGCTACCGATACGATACGATACAACCCCCACCCCCATTACGATGCGGTGCCGACCAATAATATACATGATGCTCTGTAATTCAATATAGTATATAGCTATTATTCCTTTTGTTCAGACGGACAGCTAATCATCAGCTTACTTAAGTGCCTTCTGCCTTCTAATGCATGGCCCCTTCACAAACACGCCATTGTAGTGCAACAAAAAAAGAAAGGAGAAAAAAAATCTAATCTATTAATTCTATGTGACTCTCAGGACACGCCTCGGTCTCCGTAGTGTTGCGATACGTCATATTCTGCTGAGAGAACAGATAAAAAACGAGGAGAAATCGACCTACATACCAAATACTGTGCACAAATTATCGGTCACTTTCTAAATAATAAATGTGTAGTGCATCTACTATTAGTATGCAAATATGTTCAAAATGATACATCGCGATTGGCAGCTCGTATCCCAGGCTTTACGTCGTTAACTCGTATGCCGATGCACTGATACGAATCGTTCGCTAAGCCTTGTGTGTGCAGCAGAGAGACGAATCTGCTTGTTGGATGAAAGGCTGAACTTCTGTGCTATTATGTAACCAAGTGTTGCTTCCCCCCTGTTGGAGATGCGTTCCCAACATGTAGAGCGTCTCTCTCGTAGAACACATGAATTAAACATGAACGACTCGTTTCTCTGTGGAGCAGCAGAATGCATGTGATGGGAATATGACGAGTGGGCAGGCGAGTGGAAGCTGATTAGTATGTGCCGTTTAATGTTCATCGCAAAAAAAAAGAACACCAAAAATCAAACAACATTCTTATGAGAGCTTCATGATCGTGTGTGTGTGTGTGTGTGTGTGTGTGTGTGTGTGTGTGTGTGTGTGTGTGTGTTCCTCCCTGTATTAGGAGATGACCTATCTCTGCATCCCGGCTGCTGATCTTCCCACGCAGGACCTGTGAGTACCGAACACATCACATGGGACTATGATGTGGGTCCAAAATAAATGAAATAAATAAATATCTCGCTATCATCCTGTCTTCTGCCAGTTCTGGTTACTCTGGCAACCATTAGAAAGGGGGGGGATAAACCTACACACACACACACACACACACACACACACACACGTAAAAATTCAATAAAATTACCTAACACATGACAAGAGTAAATATGCTAGGATTAGATAATATGAACCCAACCAGGTACTTAGAAAACAAACACACACACACACACACACACACACACACACACACACACCACTTCCTCTTGTGGCTCTCAGAGTTCAGGAAGGAAGTTGTGAGTGTGTGCTGCTGCCTGCCTGGTCCCTGCTGCGCCTATATTTATAAGCGTGAACCCTGCGGAACCCTGTGGAGCCCTAAACACACCCCAGTACGAAACCCACTCCGTCCAACAACAGTACACACACTGCATTTTCTCAGCATGAGCCTGTCAGGACACACACACACACACACACACACACACACACACACACACACACATAAGCAGCCCCTGCTCTATGACAGCTTATCTATATACTATATATAAATATCTGATATACTATATATATGTGTGTGTGTGTGTGTGTGTGTGTGTGTGTGTGTGTGTGTGTGTGTGTGTGTGTGTATACATTTTGGACCCTGGGAGGTCAGCGATTGAATTAGGATTTTTTATAGTTATAATAACAAAACATCCATCGTCCAATTAATTGATTCTAACTGGTAATGATGTCAAAATCCCCTTTTAACTTTATCCCCTTTCATCCGGTTCACTCCCTCGATAAGTTGAATTGTCAGGATTTTCTCCTTTTAAGAGAAATTCTTAAAGCTGGATATGAAACGCTAAAGAATCTGTAGCGCTAGCGTTAGCCGCTAACCAATAAGTGGATAGCGGTTAACGCCAGTGCCACAGATTCTTTGAGATCAGAGCGCAGGGTCTGCCGTGATACGGCGCCCCCGGACCACAGAGGGTTAAGAGCCTTGTTCAAGGTCCCAAGAATGTCATCTTGACGATACAGGTCTCGAGCCCCCAACCTTCTGATCAGTAACCCAGCGCCTTAACCACTGAGCTCCCACTCCCCCTATGTTTTCAAATTTAATAACAATAATAATAATAATATTAATAAAAAATTTGCTTAAAGTGCGTGGCGGAGATGAAACAAACTTGTGGTTCGCCACTTAATACGCTCCTGAGGGAACTCAGATTTTATGTAGGTTCCACACATAAAAATATGTACATATGTGCACCGAACCACAAGCCGTGTATCGAAATATTACTAATATTACTGAAATATTTCAGTACAAATACGACGTACCGTTACATCCTAACACTACTGTATTTCTGAGAGCAGCAGACACACTGTGTATAAAATAAATACAGGAAAAAAAAGCGCGTTTTTTCCATTCAGACAGTTTTGTACTACAAACACCAACCGAAGCTTTAAGTCATCAGTACTTCTTAGTGGCTGTGATATAAGTATAAGGTTATAATCAAATTATAATCCATTATAAATCACTCCGCTTCACGTCAGGCCACTGTTCACCTCCTGAAGTCGTGTAACCCTGAACCTACCCCTGGAGCATCACCTTATTTATAAATATATATGACGACGAGGGGCGACACAGTGGTATACCATTTCTGCCTCTTAGCTCCAGGGTCATGTTAGTGTTTGACCCTGAGCTCAGATTACCGTCTGCATGAAGTTGCTCATGTTCTCAGGTTCCCGACATGTATGGAGTCTAAATCCTGGGTTCTTATATATTGTTCTTCCCTTAACGTACAATATAGTGTTATTATTTTGTACTTTTCTCTCCCCAACTTATCATCTGCCAGTCTTCAATCTCTACCATACCACATGACGCTGCTATCTGTCCCCTTCTGCATACACAAGCATGCAGTGATTGACAAGAGTGACAGATTATGCCCCTCCCACTTATTGGCCCAAAACTCTCCGGTAGGAATCCTGAATTCGACTAGATGGCGTAATTAGTGCTTTCCGATCGTCTAGCTGAGGTAAAGCCGACAGAAACAACTCCTCAACTCCCTCTGAACCCTGAGGAGGGTCTCGCACGTTAGCAGGAAACCCAACAGTACTTCATCCGACGTGGAAATGAGGTAAAGAAAAACATATAAAACTTATTTTTGTACGACAAAGCTTTATTCAACGCCCTCTTAAAGCCCCCTCATATTCGAAGCCCCGCCCCCTTTTCCCTATTGTCAATATACATCATATTCTCTCCAGGAATAAATCTTCCAGGTGTCCCACGATGAACCTGGAAATCCTGCCTGATGCAAATACGTATAGATGATTATCTCCTTTGCTCACACACACACACACACACACACACACACACACACACACACACACACACACACACACACTTCGTCTCTCTAATTCTCTCTCTCTCTGACTGTATCTCTTTTTTTTTTCTTTCTCACACATTATGTGTGTGTGTGTGTGTGTGTGTGTGTGTGTGTGTGTGAACTCAGGAAGAAGCATTTCAAGCAGAGCATCATGTTTATGCATGAGTGCAGGCTGAAAGGAGAAGGATGTCTGGTCCACTGGTAAGTGTGTAAGACCTCGATTACTTTTTAATACATCATGTATCCAGTTTCTCACACACACACACACACACACACACACACACACACACACACACACACAAACTTGCTCTAAGAGGCAGCGGTGTGATTACGGTGGGTGAATCGTTCACCACCGACGCCTCCCAAATCTGGTGAGTTTGTGTTTCTCAGAAACGTCGCCCTCTTCACCGACTCTAAACTAACACGTGTGTGTCGTGTGTCATTACAGGAAAAAGGGCTTTCGAAAAGTTCACTAAAGAGAAATAGTTGGCGATTTTTAAAAAAAGATTACGCCGTGGGAGGAACTTCGGCTACGCAAAGGCCCAAACTCATCTACAATGTTTTTTTTACACTCGGAACAACAACACGTGGATTCGAGTAAATCCACGAAACGTCTGAAACAAACATCACAACATACAAAATATAGCAAAAGTATTGGGACACCTGACTTTTCCAGCCAGATGTGGTTCTCCCCCCAAAAATGTTAAAACAAAACCGAAAGGCACATTAATGTATAGGACGTCTTCAGAAATGTTCACTTCACCTGAACGAGGAGACACAAATCTGTTCCATTGCTTGGGTTGGAGTGAAAGGTCTGCTTTAGTGCTCCAACCCTATTGAACACCTCTGGGATGCATTTTTAATGCTCCAGCACCCCAGGCCACCTCACCCTCACCTACATCAGTACTAATACCTTTGTCCCCGAAAAATCTAGTGGAACATCTTCCCAGAAGGATGGAGCTTATTATAACAGAAATCTGGACTAAACGTGGAATGTTGCATTGAAAAAGCACATAATCTTATACCAACTTTTTGTCTCGCAGTGTTTGGAAACTCGAATTCGGAATAATAATCCTTTATTAGGGCTTATAATTCAGAATTATATAATATAATATAATATAATATAAAATAATATAATATAATATAATATAATATAATATAATATAATATATAAAACCTGTAATCTTAAAAAAAAGAATGAAAACAATTAAATAAATAAATAATAAAAAAAAAAACGATAAGTAAAAATTTGCAATTAAATTAAATGTATTTTAGTACCATAAGATTATATATGATATGAAACTACTGTATATGATATAAAATGATGATATATGACACAATATTATATTATATATGATACTATGTGATGTTTATCGTATCACATATCGTATAGTTTCATATCACATCATCTAATGCTCCTAAATCTTTGCTGAATTTGCAAAAATTTCACATATAATATCATATGATATAAAACTATATTATATAATATGAAACTATATGATAAGATACAATACGATATGATACTGCTATGATACTATATACTATGATACCTTATGATATAATATTATACGATACTATATGATATGATACTAAATGATATATGATGTTAAACTATATTATATAATATAATGTGATATTTTTTATATATAATGATATCAGTATGAAATCCGATGATGATTTTACTTAACATTTGTAGCAACACGACTACAAAATGGCTTCCTATGAAAGTAACAGCTTAAACACGCACCTGATCAGAGCCTTTTGGAAATCACCTCATTTCCAGTAATACATTTATAGGGCTACATTTATTTAAAGAAATCCCGTGTTTGTGAATCGATTTTTGAATAAAACTAATAAAATTGGATATAACAATTCAAAAGAATAGAAATGAAGCTACTTGTAACAAATGTGTACAGTGATCGATTTGTGTGTTAAATATATCTATATAAATCAAATAAATATATATCTTTATTAATAAAATAAATATATATCTATATAAATAAAATCTGGTAGACTAAAAATTCAAGGATAACAACATTTATCTTTAACAGTAAAATTTCTTTTAATGATGAATTCATGCCTGTAAAAGTAAAAAAAAAAAAAAAAACCTACAGCAATTTATATACATATTTTTGCATATTTTAATAGATTTTTGGATAGGATATTGTTTTTACAACCTGTGAGAAAATATTACGCACCTTTATCGCACGACTGATCACTCGGTCCCACATTGTTGTCATTTTTTATGTGATTTATGTGTAGATTTTATTATCGCATGTGCAGAAAATAAGAGTGGGTTGACGATGGTTTGTCCCAAAGCATAAAAGGTTTTTATCACAGACTCCACATATGACCATCACTTCAAAAATTATAAGTAAATAGATTTTCTGGAACAAAACTAAACAAAAAAAGTGTTGCTACAGGTACCTGAAAAATCACTAAATGGACAAAGAACATTACAAAACGTCCCCATTTTTTAGTTTCTTATTATATATACCACAGTAATATAAACACATGGACTCCGAATATACATTTAAAATTCCTAAAATGTTCCCTATATAGAATTGTACCTATTAGTGTTAATCCTTATTAAGGCTGGATTAAATACAGATGGTCCCCTGAGTTACGATGGTTCGATTTTTTACTTTGACGCTGACGATACGTAACTAAAAACATTTTTAATTTCATTCAACAGGCAAATATATACAGCATTCTTTAAGACTCCTAGGCCATGTCTAGACTTATGATGAGGACATCACAACTCATCTCCATCCCTTAGAGGTGTGCTTCAGGTTTCAGGTTCTGTAGTATAAAACATAGCCCTGGGTTGCATTCCAAATTCGCATTTTAAATTTATTATGCGAAAAAAATACTTATATTTACACTATATTTAAATAAATATATTTCTGTGAAGCTGCTTTGGGACAGGATCCATTGTTTAAAGTGCTGTAGGAATACAATGAAAAATGAACCCAAAACCAAACCAGGAGTTCAAAAAACACGGAACAATGAATAATTAGACGCTGTTTAATACGATTTTGAGAGTTTCAAAGCAGTGGTACGAATAATCAGACGTAGCTTGCGATGTCACGCCCCTACAGACGTAGCTTGCGATGTCACGCCCCTACAACAAGGTCAAAACGACCGATATGGAAATGACACACAAACACACACATTTTAATGCAAATTGACCGTTTGGACTTTATTGCAGTGGGCGTGGCTTCGCTTGCTATGTTTGATTAGTAGGTCACGTGACCGTGATGGAAGATTCGAAGATGAGTGAATCGTGATTACACGAGATGATCTTATCTTATCAACGGGGGATAATAAAAAAAGGCGCACAAGACACTTATTTTTTTTGTCACACAAATTTGCTCTGAGCTCGTTCCCAGGAGTGACGGAAACCGAGCGATTTGAAACCATTAGAGTGAAAGTGTTGTACGCTTTTCTGTTTTCCTCCTGTCGCACAGTCTGGCGGGTGTGTCGCGCAGCGTTACGCTGGTCGTGGCTTACATCATGACAGTGACGAGTCTGGGCTGGCAGGAGGCGCTGGCAGCGGTCAGGGCGGCACGGCCCTGCGCCACGCCTAACCCCGGCTTTCAGAAACAGCTGCAGGAGTTTCAGAGCACGCAGGCGGAAGAGGTCTGTCACATACACACACCCACACCATGGTGAAGTGTCACATTAGATAGTGAGTCACAGGCTTACAGGTGTTCTGAGGGAAGAAACTGAAACGTCTGCTTTCAAGCATCAGTTATCTTATCTTCATTTCCATAAATCTAACCAACACTCTGACCTTCTTAGACTTCAAGGAATCTCTGAGTGTGTTTCAGAACAAGCGGGGAATATTCATTATTTTCTAATCTGAACTTTAAATTCAGATTGAGATCTTAGTAAATTTTTTGCTGATTTGAAGATCAGATTGGGGTTTTTTTTATAGTCCACTGATCCATCTATCCACCCATCTATACATTCTTCTATTTGTCCATCCATCCATCCATCCATCCATCCATCCATCCATCCATCCATCCGTTCCTCTATCCTCTAGTCTAACCCATCCATTAATCCACTGATTTTGTCTATCTATCCATCCTTTTCCATCCCATCATCCATCCATCTGTCCAATTCCTTACATTAGTCTTACATCTGTTCATTCATCCATGTCTATATATCCTTTCATCAACCAACCTTTTGTCCATCCATTCATTAAACCAATCCATCCATCCATCCATCCATCCATCCATCCATCCATCCATCCATCCATCCATCCATCCATTTGTCTATACATTCCCCTATCCTCTACCTTAACCCAGCCAGCCAATCATTGTTTTGTCCATCCATCCATCCATCCATCCATCCATCCATCCATCCATCCATCCATCCATCCATCCATCCATTCATTCATTCCTCTATCCTCTGGCCTAACCCATCCATCCACTGATTTTGTCTATTTATCCATCCATTTACATCCCACCATCTATCCACCTATCTGTCCAATTCCTTTCATTAGTCTATCTGTTCATTCATCCATATGTCTATATATCCTTTCATCAACCAACCTTTTGTCCATCCATTCATTAAACCAATTTTCCATCCATCCATCCATCCACCCATCCATCCATCCATCCATCCATCCATCCATCCATCCACTCATAATGCTTTAGAAACCCCAGTAATGTTATTTATCATTCCTTACTCACTAACCCCCACGTTTCAATCCAAATGTCACTGGTTTATTGTAACACAACCCACACCTGCTGAATCCTCTATTCTGATTGGTCTGAAGGTTGCTGATTTATTTTCTGTAACAGCAGATTTCTATTCAATCACTCGTCGTTTTGTATCCAACACTCACAGGGATGTAACTGTTGATGACTGGGGACATTTTCTGTAAGAAATTGTAATTGTAACTATAAATGGATAAAAACTTCAACTTTTATGATGAATATACTTTGCAGCGTGTGTCTAATTGCTGTGAGGAATAAAATGCTTTAGGATATTGACTCTGGAAGGCAGCATATGTATAAAAACTATTAAAAAAAATCTAAATCATAAATAATTCTTGAATTGAAAACCGTTTTCAGTTTAGGGATTGGCTGAGGAGTGAGTATAAAGATTGTCCCTTTGACGACGAGGAACACGTACGCAACCTGCTCGCTCAGGCCTCCAGGAAGAGCGCAGGAACCGAGGGCAACCCCAGGGTGAACATGTGAAGCTCCAGCGAGATACGCCTTCTCCACGGCGATCACTGTGCTGCTTAAGCGAGATCTTCTCGCTGTTTTCGTCTGCTCCTTTTCACATCCTGGCCTACAACTGTTCTTTAACTTATTGCCTCTTTTTGTACATAAACATTGCTGATGTTTTTACCTGAATAAAAAGAACTCATGTTGGAACCTGGCATGATGATTATTCCTCTACATTAATCTGTACTCTTCAATCTTCATCCACGAGCTCATTAAAGGGATTCACGTGGAGAATATGAACATGGATATATAAGGATTGCATTTATTTTAGCAGATGCCATGTACAGATGTGCATCTGAAGATGTACAGATGTGCTTTGATGTCTCTAGCAAAACATACTTTTTGATACACAGTCTTTTGAAAGTGAATTCACCCTATGCAGATCAAAAGTATTGGGACACGACTTTTCCACCCACATGTTAACGCCCCTGGATGCTCTATCATGAAATTCTTCCTTTACTTAAACTAGGAGACCCAAACCTGTTCCAGCATGACAAGCTGGAACAATAAAGATCTGCTTTCCATGGGTTGGAGTGGAAGATCTCCTGTTATAGAGCTCTGACTTTAAAACCTATTGGGATGAATTGGAACGCTGACTGCACCCCAGGCCTCTATAAGATCTAGTGGAACATCTTCACAGATGAGTGGAGCTTATTAATTATTATATATATTATATATTAGAGCTGCTTTTTCTTCAGCTGGACCTGAGGGCTTTGACCTGAGTATCCCCAGTATCAAGCTTTGTTACTCGTTTAATTCTTTACTATATAAATAAAACAAACAATATAACCCCAAGCTTCTGCTGAGAGTGTGTGGGATTAGGTGTCCTAATACTTTGGCCACAAAGTGTTTATAATAATAATTATTATAATAATAATAATAGGTTTTGATTAGATTTTACAGCCCTAATTTAAATGGCATCCCTTTTTTACAGCGGATATAAAAAGTGTTGAAATGACAGAACCTTCCTCACCCTCAAAGTGAAATTGGAACCGATTAAAAAAGACAAACAAAAAAAGTATAAGTATAAGTATGTACACCCTTTACGGGATGTGTGTGTGTTCGGAACGTTTCAGGTTTTGTTCAAAAGTGATTCTTAGACTATTGAATTATTGCATTAACAAATAGAGAAAAGGGAATTAGCACAGTGATGTCGCCCAGAACACGACGTCCCTGTAAGATGTATTAAAGTGTGAGAGTAAAACTCATTGTGGAAGCTGCTAAGAGATCTACAGCAATATGTAGGAAGCTGAATACTGGTATTTCTGTCGGTTTATCTGTTTATTTGTCTGTCCATCCATCCATCCATCCACGCCTTCTTAGTATTTTGGGCATTGGACCTTGGATCAGAAGGCCATGAGGTCATTCAAATCCCAGCACCACCAAGCTACCCCTGTTGGGCCCTTGAGCAAGGCCCTTAACCTGTATTTACATGTGCAATGGTCTGAGGAGACCAATAAAAAAAAAAAAGCTATATCCACCATGGTGAACTTTCAGGAGTCTGCTGACATTTATATTGTTGTTTCTGTCTTTATATTTTAAACACCTGCAATTACATATGGGTGTGTAGATATTTTAGATCCACTGACAGACAGACAGACAGACAGACAGACAGACAGACAGATAGATAGATAGATAGATAGATAGATAGATAGATAGATAGATAGATAGATATTTTTAATAACAAAATAAATTACCACTACTACTACTTCTACTCTCTCTATCTCTCTTTCTTTCTGTCGCCAGATGGCGCTGTTTTCAGGTCACTTACATTTCAAAATAAATGTATTATTTGTTTTAAAGCACATTATGATGTAATAAATATAAATAAACTCTGTAGAAACACAAAGCAGTATAAGTATATTATAAACCCGGAGACTTTGTGCTTTCTGTCGGGTTAATATGAAAATAAAAAACAGACTGGCGCTATTTTATTACTTTATTATTACATCTTTGCTTCTGTCCCAAATCTCCTTAAAATCCGAGGTGGAGATGGACCACGACCACGACCACGACCACGGTGAGGAGCAGGATGTGAGTACTGGGGGTTCGGGACGCGCTCCTGCTTCACATGGTGGTGTTGCTGCTGATGTTGCTGATGTTGTTGTTTTCTTCTCGTCGGGTTTACTGTAATTGACTCCCGAGGAATAAAAAGCCCGTAAACAACGAGCGAGCGGATATCGGAAAGGATTACATCGATGACGAGCGCGAAGGGACATTTTGTTGTTGTTGTTTTGTCGGCACCGGATTTTTGTTCCGCGCGCAAACCCGTTTCGGGGGAATCCCCCGTCCGTCCGTCTCGCCGCCGCGCGCGTGCGCGCTGGATGGAGAGCCGCCGGAGAACCCCAAAGGGGCGCCATGTGTGCATTAAACACACCCTACTTCCTCGTGCGCTCAAACCCCGCCCTGCTTATTAACAACGAATCGAAGTGTGTGTGTGTGTGTGTGTGTGTGTGTGTGTGTGTGTGTGTTTGAGAGAGCGCGCTTGTCTATTTAAGAGCTCGAGCGCATCGCGCCGACCGCGCAATTGAGCTTTGCTGTCGGAGCATCACCACCTGCAGGAGCGAGCAGGTGCGGCGCATGCGCAAAGGTAAGCGCGCAGGATGGTGGTGGTGGGAAGCAGAGGGGGGCTGTAGTGTAATAACATTTTGGATGAACTGAATGAAGGATCCCTGGCAATATGTGCGTCCCCTTAGTACCTGGAATGCTCCACAAAAGTGCATGATGTAAATTGTACCCTTTATTTGTGAGCCATGCACATCTGCACACATCTGGACTTTACAGAAGTGGACAGGAGTGGATTTGTCAGTCAAGCGGGGTCACTTCAGTACAGTAACAGTCCGCCTCAGATCAGTTCAGAACGGTTCGCTTGTGATGTGTATTCACAGATATTGTTTGGTTCTACTGATTTTTGAGATTAGATGTTGTATGAAGCATACGTTGAGATATTTGGAGACATTAGGAGACATTTTTAACACATGAAGAGTCTATTCATAGCTGTAAATGTGTGTAGCTGGTGTATTTCTTGTACTATGCAGTTCGTACTGTTACAGGTTAAGTTTCAGTGAGATGGATGAAGCATGCGCAAGAGTTTCGGAGTTTTAACACCTGAGTTTTATTTCTGAAAAATTGTTTGATTGTGACATATACATAAAAAGTTAATGCGTAAAGTATGCACAAGGCTACGAAGGCTATGGAGTCTATAAAACAACAAAACAAGTTGATTCTGTAAATGTATTCGGTTAAAGAAAGCGTTTGTGCCGAGTAGCCTGTGTTTTCATCTTACATTTACTAACACAATGAAATAAGAAATCCAAATGAAGCACCAGACAATGCGGAGTCAAAATAACAATCACAGAGTTCACCCTAATTTAGTTGTCTACTATGTAATGTATGTCATTTCAGATAATAATATGTGATGATCATGTGATATCTGCTTTATGAGTCAGTTTAACACCCAACGAGTCGATTCAGTGCTGGAAAAGCGTTCGCTTCAGATCAGATGTGCTTCGTGGAAGTTCTGGGTTTGACTCCAAGTATATATAAAAAACGCTTGACATTGAAGTTCATACGATGTGTGATGGATGCAGAAGACTTTAAGTCTTACCTGTTACCTTTAAAAAAAAAAACTGCGTTGAAAGAATTTACGATGAACATCATCCAATATAAACACTGTATTGCAGTTAAAATAGAGATTGAAACCTGGCTTTAACTATTATAGGTGAATATACTGTTCGGTTTACTCTAAAAGCTACAAATAAATAATGTTTTCACCCCAGAAAGAAGGAAATAGTCACTTTAGATTGCCATTATAACACTGTTGATTCAATTATGTCAAAGTGTCCATTCAGGACCAGACCTGTGCTGTGCATATATATATGATTTTTTTTTAAATATGTGGTTTAAAGCATGCACAGGGTTATGAGTTCTATATTACGCACATTTCGAAAGGTTACTAAATTTTACCTTTTCTTGTTGCTTGGGCGGAAACTATAACCATACACCTTTTGTCAGTGTGTGTCGTTTTCTCGGAAAGGTAGACTTTATCTATAAAGAAAATTAAACAAAACCACACCAGAGATCAGGGAATAAGTGAGTCAAAATAATACTATAGGTTACGACTGTGATTAATTCCTGTAACAAATGATTACATTAAACACTCAGAAAAAAAAATGAAGTTACTATATCTTTTCTTTTATGTTTGGAGTGGGACCCTGTCAAAACACTGGCAGTAAAGGGTCCCTCATGGCTTGAGTGGTAGCTTTTACTTCAGTACCTTTAATATGTTTCTGTTACCTGAAATATAGTGGGATTTCTACAGTATGTACACAAAAAATAAAATAAAAATTCTCTTAATAGTAACACTTGATTGACAAGAATATATTTCTTAGACTGTACAGCCAAGTGTACGTTTTTCATATATTATTCCATTTATAAACCATATATGAATAAGCTAAAACTCTAACCCTGCATCTAATTAACACTTACAGTGTTGTAGATATCAGTAAAAAAAAAGAAAAGGGTGCTAAATGGTAATAAATGGTTCCTTATTGCTGTTTGGTTCTGTTATTCTTTTTCTGTTAGCTTTTGTGGATTTGTATTGACCTTTATAGGTACCAACAAACGTACAGTCCTATTTTTAGACAAAAAGTTGTAGCATGTGAGACTGTCCTCAAAGCTCAAAACCTGTGGTGCATTTACCATTGAGAAGGTGTTAATAAACACAACAAAGAAAACCTGTTATGGCGTAACATCTCTGCTATTATTTTAGCCCATGTTTACCTGTGTTTGTGTGTGTGGGTGTGATGGAAGGGATGAACGTAGATGGGGACTGCAGCATGTCAGTGAACTGCGGCAATGGCAAGCTCCGGCAGTGGCTCATCGAGCAGATCGACAGCGGCGAATACCCAGGCCTGGTGTGGGAGAACGACGAGAAAACGATCTTCAGGATTCCGTGGAAGCATGCGGGAAAGCAGGACTACAACCGCGACGAGGACGCGGCACTGTTTAAGGTACATCGCTCTTCATTATCATCATCCTCAACATCATCAGCAATGTCCTCGTCATATTCATCACCATTGTACTGGAGCTTCAAATTCAGCTGATCTATGATTCAAACAATTACGTTCCTTGAATTTATGCATAAATTGTGCACCTGGGTTCATCCCAGGAGTCCAAGAACTCTCAAAGAGCCTATTCTTATCAATCAAAGTTCCTCAAGGTTTCTTTAATTTGGGGTAAGAGTTTCACATGATGCTACCTGTGACACCAAAAATATGTAGGACCTTTACAACAGCTTCGAATTTAGAAACTATGGGTTTGTTAAGCTTTATGAAGAAGGCTACCATTCTTTATTTTATGAAGAAACCTTAGACCTTCTATTCTTTATCATGCCACCGGATTCCAAGGGTTCTTTATGAAAAGAACACTAAGTTCAATCAAAAGAGAAAATGGCTCCTCACAGACTTTCTACTTGGAAGCATCTGATGTTCTTATAGATAAAGGTTCCTTTTTTTAATTAATCCTTCCACATGATTTTCATGTTCATGTTGGAAATCGATGAAATGATTACAGATCCACCAAAGAAAAAAGTCTTTGGGAAACCAATAACTGTAGGTTTCTGAGGAGGAGCAAATAAAGAACTTTCTACAAAATCTTTCCAGAAAGGAAAGCTGTCTTCTTCTGCATGATTCCCTTTCAGAGGTGGTTCAAAGAAAAAAAAACGCATTAAAAAACCATTGAGGAACACTTAAGGGTTTCTCAGTAGCTTTCCAGTTTGGTTGGGGGTTCTCAGCTTTGGTTAGGGTTCTCTGATTTTGAAAAGATGTCCAAACGTCCTGTAATGAGAATTTCTGGGTCCATGTTTCTTTAACAATATTGATGCTACTGCAATCAAGTACCCTGGATCCTGAGTTCTACCATGTTTCTCCCAGAAAGGCCAGTAGGGTTCATCATTATCAGAAAGGGTTTAGATCAGAAAACAATTATACAGTTTACCACAAAATAAGGAGACAATAAAGCAAAGAACATGACCCGAACCATCGAACAAGAATCATAGCAACAACCATGGGGGACAAACCTGAGACGAACCAAGGGAGACAAACCAGGGTGCAAGTCCTAATCAGCAGTAAATTGGAAACCTAGCAAGTGTCTTGAGATGTTTCCTCAGAAATGCAGAAATGATCCAGGGCTTTGCAGAGTTCTCCAGCATAGATGTTAGATGTTAATGTTTGGTTTCCTAGAGAACCTCCAGGTCTATGACTGTTGATGCTACAATGTTTCAATGAACTGGTCCAGCCATATCACGGTATCATCTATGGTGGTGAATTTTCTTTTCGTTTTCTGTAACAATAATCGTTGAAATTCCATGAAAAAGGGAACCAAAACATGGTTCCCGAGCGCAACAGAGAGAACCATTGTGTTCTTTAAACACAATGGCGCCTTTTTGTGTTCTCATGAAGACGCTGATGTCCGAGAACTGATTTCCAGGACAAGACGAGTAGTCGGTAATGACCAGGTGATGATTAGAACACGTGGAACCGGGATTGTGTTTGTGTTACCCCATAGGCCTGGGCTCTGTTTAAGGGGAAATACAGGGAGGGCGTGGACAAGCCGGACCCTCCGACGTGGAAGACCCGTCTCCGCTGCGCCCTCAACAAGAGCAACGACTTCGATGAACTCGTAGAAAGAAGCCAGCTGGACATATCGGACCCTTATAAAGTCTACAGGATCATTCCTGAGGGATTAAAACGAGGTGGGTTTGTTTGTTTGTTTGTGTGTGTCTCTTTGTGTGTGTGTGTGTGTACCTTTATAAAAGATTGCTTGAGATTTAGCCTAGCGACCACCAACGTCCTCATCATCCTTATTCAGGTCAGAAGGAGGTTGAACTGCAGCTGAGTTTTGGTAACACCATCAATGAAGCCTGAATTGTAAATAACTCCTGCTCTCGTAGGAAAAAATGTTTGGGTGATAAAACCGGGCTACTTTTTTCCACCCTAATGTGGATAATTGACCCAACACAGCTAGCGTTTTTATTCCTCTCACAGCATTTCGTTTATTAACAAAACAACACGGCATACTTTCAAGATTTATCCTTTTCTAGTTGCATTCGATGTTCAAATTTAAATTTTATTGGTCACGTACACATTCATACAGAGTACGACATGAAATGCTTTTTACCACTGTCCAACTTTTAAACATGAAAAAAAAAATAGAATGTAGGGATAAAAAAACATATGTAAATAAATATAAAAGTATAAAGTATAGAAAAATATATGTATATACACATGAATTGTAGAAAGGGATGGATGAGTGTGGCAGATATTGACAGAGTACAGATGTTTTAAAGTCTTTAGGATTACGGACTCACACTGGGGACTCCATCCCTATCTGGCAACCAGTGAAACACTGGTTTATCCATTTTTATTTCTAAAATTTAGTTTTTTATTAGCTACGTGTTTGCTGTAACTATGGAAACAGAAAACTATTCGAAAGAATAGAAAGCATACAATTTTGAATTACTTCTTATACGACCAATCGGAAGTGAGAATTAGACAGATTTATGATTGTTCAGTGTTTGTACCCATTAACCCATTAGTTATAATATATATATATATATATATATATATATATATATATATATATATATATATATATATATATATATATATATATATATACTTTATAAGGACGAATGTGTGTGGACACCTGGACATACGATTATGTGCTTTTATGTCCCATTTCACATATTATTTACATTTATGTTGTTCTACTTTGCTCCACATCTTCTAGGATGTTCCACTAGATTATGTGGAGATTTATGGAGGTTCATTCAGCCACAAGGGTGTTAGTAAAGTCAGGTACTGATGTAGGCGAGGAAGTGAGGAGGCCTTTGGGTGCAGTCGGCGTTCACATTCATCCTAAAGGTGTTCAGTAGTGTTGAACTCAATAAGAGCCCTATAGCTGGAGATCTTCCACCCCAACCTATATCTTTATGGAGTTGGGTTTGTGCACAGGGGTTTTGTCATGCTGGAACAGGTTTGGGTCTCCTCGTTCAAGCGAAGGAAAAATTTACTTTTCGTTTTATATAATGGTAACAGTTTGGGGAAGTTGGACAAGTCAGATGTCTCAAAACCTTTGTCTATATCATATATACACTATATTGCCAAAAGTATTTGGTCACCTGACCTCTCCTGCTATATGTGGTTCTTTTCCAAACTGTTACAATTGTACAGGACGTCTTTAGATCAATTCTTTAGATGTGTCTTTAGATGCATTCACTTGAACTTGGAAACCCAAACCTGTTCCAGCATGGCGATGCCCCTGTGCACAAACTAAGCTTCTTGAAGATCTTGTTTACATGCTTTGGAGAGGAAGATCTCATCACTGAACACCTTTGGGATGATTGTGAACACTGACTGCACCCCAGGTCTCCTTACCTACATCAGTACCTGCCTTTCATAATACCCTTGTGCAGATATCTATAAACACACTTCAAAATCTAGCGGAACATCTTCCCAGAAGAGTGGAGGGAATTATAAGAGCAAAATGGGACTAAAGGTGGAATGCAAGGCTCACAAAATCCCACACCGAAGGATGACCGAATACTTTTGGAAATATAGTGTATTTATATATATATTTAACCATAACCAAATGCAAACATGACACCATGGATTGTTATAGCAGGTTGACCTGAAATGACCATTGAGCAGAAAAGAAGTGTGGTTTCCTGCAAGCATAAAAATAAACTCCAAACACACCATGCACACCACACAATGATCTCCTGCAGACAAATGCTCTTTCTTTTTTTCTTCTTTCTCAAGACCAGAAATCATTGTCTGCACGATAGAAGTTTTTGACAATTTAAATGAAAATTGAAGAAATCATTCGAAAATCTCATTTGAAAGTTACATTTATTATATGTACCTTTTATGCACAATTTTCTGCTCATGCACCAGTGAAGAAGAAAAAAAAGAAGAAGAAAAAATCTATGACTGGTGCATCTGCCATGCTTCAGCAAACTGCATACGCTGAGCATAGATGAAGAATTTTTTTTTTAAAGCGTGTGCACTCCGGCTTGCTTTTTCACTCTGTAGGGCAGGAAGCTCAGAGGAAGCCACCACATGTGCTCAACACCCTCAGTGCTTTTTATAGAGGGCTTCGGTTAGCAAGTGCACAGAGCCAAACAGCTCGATCGCCTCTCGGGCCTTGCACCATAAACACGCGGCTCAAGTGATCTCTCGCTTCGCCTTTCAGTAAACGCTCGCCGAGGTCATTTGCATTTCGTCGCTGTCGATTATTTCGTTTCGTAGAGATACACACACTAGACAGGGCTATATTTAGGCCGAGATAGCAACACCTTCCCGTTTTAGTGCACTGCTGCTTTCATACGACACTATTCTCTTCTCTTATACTATAATAACAATAAAGGTCGGCCCTCAATATAACATACATGGTGCACTGCTTTTGAAACGGACCAGCTTTAAGCTCCGCCCACTTCACCATCGCGTCATACCGTGTCTCCCTGAATAGCTTGTTTCCTCATGTGCATATCATTAGGATACATGTCATTTTTTTTAAAAATAAACCTCACAAACCACACTGACTCGAGTGGAAACACAGAGTCGAACCACATTAATATAAATTTTTATATTTTTCCAAAAATCTCAGATCCTTGTCGAACGACCCGTCGGGAGAAATCCGATAAAAGATTGTTAGGAACAATTCGAATTGCTTATAAATGTTAATTCGCTTGTTTATGTTGAATACGTTATGGACATCCTTTTTCTTTTCTTTTTTTAAATGAAGGTTTTTCGTAAAAAAGTCATAACAGATGCTTTTGTTTTTTTTTATAATGTAATTTATATCAACAGTCTACTAAAAGGGTTACAGTTGACATGAACAGGTTTAATGATGGAACTGTAATGAATGGACATTCGGAAATGAGGACGGGTTCCTTTTTCAGACTGGTTCCTCACAAGGTTTCTTCCTCATGCCGTCTCAGCGAGTTTTTTCTTGCCACAGTCGCCACCGGCTCGCTCAATAGGGACAAACTTACAATTATATGGAACAAACTTATAGGCACTAAATTTAGACACTGTTTTTTACAACTTTATAACCTCTTTTTCCTCTGTTTAAACGCTTTGAGACAATGTCCATTGTTGAAAGCAATGCAATTGTGGGCTATTTGTACAAAAAAAACCTTATAAAAACTTAAAGTGGGCAAAAATGTGAAATGTAAAACTACAGGATGGTTGCGTTTGAAATTCAATGAAATGAATGTAATTCTTTGTGTATAATTGTTGGGATATTTGTATATTTTTGCATAAAAGACACTAAAGACATAAAAGACATTTTTTACTATAAATAGTGTGAGATGGAGCAAATGCTTTCAACATCGGTTTATAATAATAATACCTAAAATTGGCTTCGTTTAGATGTTCCTCCAGGAGGAGCTTACAGAACCAGTGTTGCAGATAAGCTGTTTTGAAGCTACCACCTTTTTTGTTTCTATAAAGTAACCCAAAAAATCCAAGCTTTGGCTCTGAAATGATAAAACAACTAAACATTGAGGGTCTTTTTCTACCATGTCAAATGAAGAACTATCAGGTGCTAGAACATGGACAATGACACAGTCACCTGATTTGTGTTGCTTAGGCTCCAAGTCGAACAGCATTGAGGAAAACTCGCCCCACTTGACAACTCTCAGTTACCCCATGCACACTTTTAATTCTTCTCTACAGCCTCAGGTAAGCTTTTAATATTAAATATTAAATATAATATATATATATATATATATATATATATATATATACACACACAACATGTGCTATGGGTCTTTGATGGTTTTTGAGAGACACATGGATGTTCCTTTTGTTTCTATACAACAAACTCTTTAATATAACTGTATAAAGATTTTCTCTGAACAAACAAATATATAAATGTACAAAAATCATGTTAATTAAAAAATCCTCCCTTAGCATTTACACACTCTCAGCATCCAGACAGCTTGAAATACTTGTTAAACTTGCCAAAGATATTCTTCAATAGTTGGAGGTTTCTTGTTCATCCCAGAGCAGTTCAGTAGGATTTAGGAGCAGTGACTGGGCAGGTCGTTCCATGATAAATATCAATCCAGACGACCGTTTGTTTACTAAATAACACACAGAACGAGTCAATGAGTCGCAGTCCAGACAAAACTGCATGGGGATTAAGTACAGAATGGCAGCCATGTTGGTTCAGGATATTTTTTTAGCCATTTGTATATAATGAGTTTGCAATATTCTTCAAAATAAAGTGAAGTGGATTGTGACATTGCTACATATATCTCATCCAAAAACAGTCTGATGAAAATGAACACTGTTCGATTACCTATTAGTTTGTTGCATATAAACAAGGTATTGTAATGCTATCATATTATATATTTATGATATTATAATTATTATTGGTAATTTTAAAAGCCTCAGTTTACTTTTTCCAAATTTGAATTGGAAAATCCTAAAATTCCTTTTGAAAACGAATAAAAATATGGAATTTCTTTTCGAAAAAGGGATACAAATCCTGAAATAATTTTTGAAAAGGAATTAAATTCCAGAAATTCCTTTTTAAAAAAATCTGAAATTTTCTTTTGTAAAAAAAGCAAAAATCTAGAAATTCTTTTGGAAAATGAAAAAAAAAAAAAAAAATCCTGAAATTCTTAAAAAAAAAAAAAAAAAAATCCAGAATTTCCTTTCGAAAATGAATTAAAATCCAGAATGTGTATATTTTTTTCAAACAAATAAAAATCCGGATAATCCTTTTGAAAAGAAACATCAATCTTGAATTTCTTTTTGACGAGAAAAAAAAAATCCTGAAATTACATTAAAAAAAGTTAAAGTTATTAACATTCAGTTTCTCATTAAAATTCAACATAACCAAATGAACGTACAACTAAGTGTTTATATTAATATGCTAGGCTCTAAAAATCATTGTTCTCTTTGCCATTCATGCAGCTGGAAGTTATAGTTGTAGAAAAATAATCAACAACAGCATGTTTCTGACGGTTCCAGACGTTCCAATAACACCAGCTTTCATGTTTGCCAATTTTCCCTCCCAGTTCATGAATACATGAATGGCACGTGATGCATTTTTATCTGTTTTTAGTTACGTTTAAAGTAGTGAGACATCTGCACGACACATTACTTCCTGTTCTGACACTGGAGACTCCTTCCTTACATCCAGTTATAATATGGGAAATATAGACTCTAAGTGCATTCGTATTTGTGTGTCTTGGAGCTGTGCTCTGCTGGAACAGGAAATAACCAACACCTTCTACGTTTTTTCTGTCACCTTTTTCAATCCTGCAGATGACAAGCTACATGCTACCACAGGACAGGAGAGAATGGAGAGACTTTGGTCCGGAGCAGGCACACCATACTCCTCTGCATGCCGAGTTAGCATATACCCCGTATGCGTCCCGGCCTCTGCATTGGCAAACACAGCCCTGCGACAACGGTACACACACACACACACACACACACACACACATTCTCTCGCACCATTTTATTTAAGGGAAATACACAACCTAGTGTTTCAATGATATTTTTGGCATTTGGTGCACAAAGTATCTGCTCGACACCTTCAGTCGTTCGAAATGCTGCAGTGCGTCATGGCAAGTTCTCAATTCGCAGACACACCGTCTCACAACACTGTGAAGTACTGTGTTCGATACAAACACCTATTTGAAAAAGAAAAAAAAAGAACTGCTGGTGTTAACTAACAGAACTGACCTAATGGAGCAGTAGGTGGAGTTCTCTAAGTGCTGGACTTTCGAAACAATAACTATATTGCACGAGAGATCTTTACTTTAAGTTGCATTCACACTAGACTTTCAAACGCTAGACTGAAGAAAACGGGGTAAAGCCGATTACTTAAAAAATAGACCAACGTTTTTGGACCATAAGATTAGCATATACACTTTTTATGATGATGTTCCACTAGATTTTGTGAAGCTCATTCAGACCCAGATCCTGGAGTGCAGTTCCAATTCATCTCAAAGGTGTTCAATAGGGTTAGAGCTCTGTAGCAGGAGATTTCCTAATCCAACCCATGGAAAGCAGACCTTCATGGAGCTCCCATTTGTCATGCTGGAACAGGTTTGGGTCTCCTAGTTCAAGTGAGGGGACAATTTCCCATTCCAGCAGTCAAAGACGACCTGTACAATCGTGTGCTTCCAATTTTGTAGTAACAGTTTGGGGAAGAAAGTCATATGGCTGGAAAGACAGGTGTCTCGACACTTTTATCTACGCAGTGTAGCAACGTCACTGAAACCTGTAGTTTTCTGAAGAAGTCACGCCATGACATCAGTTTCGTGTCTTCACGTGAGACAAATTTGCAGGTTCACCGTACTTTAGGGCACGGAGATCGTGCTGAGCTTGTGTTTCCAGTCTCCACTGTACACACCTGATCAGAAGGTTATGACTTCAAATCCCCACCAAGTTGCGCTCAGTTGTATGTATGAGAGGATGTGGGTGTATGACAATAGCCATGAATGTAAATGAAGGGGAGTCAATGGATCAAAAATGTACTTTGATAATGTAATGACTAAGGAATAATACACTTATTTTATTTGCAATTTTCTAGGTATTAACGCAAGGTGCATTTTTTTTATCAATTTATAGTTACACATAATATTTTTTAAATTGTAAAATTTCATGACATACGTTACTGTTCTTAAGCTACAGTATAAACACATAGATCATTACCTGGCCTTCTTTTTTTTCTTTTCCTTTGACATTTACCAAACTCTGGAGACTCCTTACCTTTCCATATACAAAACTTTAAATTTGACATTTCTTTTTGCCATTTCTTTTGACCTTTTTAAAAAAATTTTTTATTGTACTTTCTTTTTAAAAACTGCCATAGATATGAGTAGACGTCATCCTTGGTACGGTCAGAGATTTCACTCAATCAGTGAAAATGCGAAGTTGATTATGGCTCTGTTACTCCTGAAAAAAAAAAACAACTGCTTCTTTTTTTTTTTCTTTTAACTGCGTTTGCGCTGCAGCTGTGGCTTCATGAGCATGACGTCGGGACTTCATAAATAGATGTGGCACGGAAATAGACAGGCGCTGGTATCTAAGTGTCCGAGTGCAGAAATACACAAAGAGCACACACTGGTCAGCAGTATGCTATGGTATATAGCAGTGATGTTTTTTGGCTTTTTGATTTAAAAATCACTTTCAGAGTGAGATTTTATTGAGATTTGATCGTTTCTGATAAAACCCAAATAATGCTAAAAGAACCATTTTATATGGTTAATCAGGGAACAGTGTTTATTTGTTCTGAGAGTCTTAATAGAAGGAAGATGTTCGTTCAGGGTTCCTTTAAGAGTTCAGCATCAGTGATGTTTCTTTTTTTACTACTTTTACTTGTTGCTCTTGTTCTTGTCCGTCCTTTTCCTTATTGTTCTACTTCCACTTCTGTTTGTCACTGTTGTTGTTGGTGTTCTTCTTCTTGTTCTTCTACTTGTCGATGTTGGTCTTCTTCCTCTACAAATTCTACTTCTTCTTCTTGTTTACGTTCTTCTTCTTGTTTCTGTTCTTCCTTTTGTTTTCTTTTGTTATTCTTTTCCTACTTTGTCTTCTTCTTCTACTAGTACTTGTTCTTCACGTTCTTCTTCTTCCTGTTCTCCATCTCCTCTTCTTCTTCTTCTACTACCTTCTGTTGTTCTTCTTTTTTTCTTCTTCTGCTTGAAAATATTTTTGATAAGAAAACAACTCGGGCAACCGTTAAGAAACCATTTACATTTACACCATCTGGCAGACGCTTTTATCTGGAGCGACTTACAGCTGAGCAGTTGAGGGTTAAAAGTCCTTTCTCCAACAGGTTCCACCTGTGGCAGGTTGGTGGTTCTGGGTTTTGAACTCATGACCTTCCGATCCGAATTCTAACTTCTTATCCATTAAAATTTCGAAGAATGCATTTTTTTTCCTTTGTTTTATGGAGAAAATCCCATGATTGAATATTTGAGGAAGATAAGGAAGGCTAACAGTACTGTATACGTCATGTTACAGGTTACCAGATATCCGGGTCCTTCTACACGTACTCTCATTCCGAGTCCCATCCCGTGTCAGTGGACCAGAGTATGAGATCTGCAGAGGCCATGGCTCTCTCTGGTAAACACTGTTACTCAAAAAAACCAACACAATTAATTAATTATTATTATTATATTTACATTCACTCAAACATGACTCTCTTCCTAGAGTTCCGCCTGCACGTGTCTCTGTACTACCGTGAGAGTCTGGTAAAAGAGGTCACCACCAGCAGTCCTGAAGGTTGCCGGATCTCGTCCTCTCCCTCCCCGTCGTCTCCGTCCTCCCCGTCGTCCCCGTGCTCGGAGGACAGGTCTTTCGGTGGGCCCGAACCCGTGCTCTTCCCGTACCCTTACCCGCAGTCACAGCGACGCGGTGCTGATAAGCTTCCCAATGTGCTGGAGCGCGGCGTGTTGCTCTGGCTCACACACGACGGACTCTATGCCAAGCGCCTGTGCCAGAGCAGGGTGTACTGGGAAGGACCGTTAGCGCCGTACTCAGACAAACCCAACAAGCTGGAGAAGGATCAGACCTGCAAGCTTCTGGACACGCAGCATTTCCTGTCAGGTAGGAATCACCGTACGACTTCTATTCCTGCTGGAACGATTTGACTGAATCGCCGCTATACGCCGGTCGGTACTATGAAGTCTTCAGTTGCCATGGTAACTTTTTTAGCAGGTAGTGCAGACAGCGTAATACGTTTGACCACAAATCAGGAGACGGATTTTTCTGTCACCCATTGATTCTTATTAAATAAAAAGGTCCTTTGTCCCTGCATACATGTACACAGCTTTTCACTTCAACATAACCTCTACTTCATGCCATTTGTTTTGTGTAATGCGACCGACTCTGAACAGACGCGATGTCCACTTTGTAAAAAAAATAAACACGTGCTTCGTCATTGTGCTGCTTTTTAAACACTTCAGCATTAAAACAAGCTACGTTACAAAACACAGACGAGACGTTAAATAAATCAATTATATCAATATCAACTTTCCTTTCTAGATGGGCTGCTTTCAGATAAATAACTGACACAAAAGCATGTGATTGGCTGCAACGATGATCCGCGTAGGACTTTTTATTTGAAAATATCGGTCTATATATGTTTAAATGTGTTTCGTTTCGATCCACCGATATAAATTACTGTCTGTATACCAAGTATAGTGGGCATGGCTTTTATTTATTTATTTCTATTTTCAACACAAGATCATAGTTCATTTGATGTTTGCAAGCTTGCTAGTATCATTTATTCCCAATATCCGTAATTCTTATATCGTATCGTTTCCACAGTAACGACTAACGATTGTATGTATGGCTTTTTCGCCACATAAACAAATTATCAGATATATCATACCAAAATCTTGTTTTTGCAATGAAGAAACCTTGGTGTATTTGTTAACATAGCGACGTTTTCTTCAACACAATGTTTTGGAATTTATGGAAGGAGTCTCCAGTGTCGGCGTTTCATAACAGTCAGATATAAACCTGCAGCTTTACGCTTTGACACCAAAAAAGACTCAATAGAAGCTTTAGCTGCTTTCACCTAATAATGTCCCTGGCTGTCATTTTGAGGTCATCATTTGGGTCTTCAAAGTGTAGGAACTTGTCAGCTTTTCTGGATGAAACGTATACAAGCACTTTCACAACGTTACTACAACATTTGCAGACAACCTAGCTTATAATAGATTGTTGTGAGGATGATTAGTTTGTCTGTGAAAGGTTCGGGTCAACCTTAGTCGAGCTTGTTTAATGTTTTCATGACAAAAATTGGGGTTGAATTCTGTTCGAAATGCCAATGTGAGTGAATGGCGGTTAAAAAAAAAAAACGGAAATGATACTGATATCATGCTGATGCTGAAGAAGGAGATCGATATCTGTTAGTGAGGAGGATTAAAAGCATGCTGTAGCCATGATAAGAGCGAGCATGACCTTTTAAAGCGATTTAAAATCAGTTGACATTGCTATATGATATTAACTAATGGGTGTTGAAGTGGTGGCTCGTTGCTGTCTCACTTTAGATCCCAAAAAGGTTTAATCTCTTTCACTGTTCAGCATATCTGCGCTTGAGCCCCTCGTAGCCCCTCTTAGTTGACTGTCACAAATTAGTCACTTCAGAGCCTGAGGACTTTCCAGAACATTCTTAATGTTTTTTTGCCTGATGTAACACCTGCAGCACCGACTACACCTGTCTTATACGCTAAATGTCATCTCGTCTCCCTGAACGAGTCATCGTTCGCTTGATGTGCGACCAGAAAAAGGGTCATGTGGATACCGAATTACTCATCAGGTGCTTTTGTATCGGACGAGTAAGAGGGAACAGAATGACTCGGAGTAGATATTTACAATTTTTTTTTTACCAGACAGGGTTAAACTTTCAGGGGGATTCATTATTACACATTTCACAATTTCTTGTGAACCTAAACATGTGATTCACAACCCACCATCATTCCTTTATTAAAGAAACTAATGAATGACCTTTTAGTATAACTGTTAAATAGCTGCGTAAATAAAGGTTTTCATCTTTCATCAAACCTGACAAATTAGCCTTGACATCTTGGCTAATGTGGCCAAACCGAGCTCAAATTTTCCACCAGATTTAAACGCTTACATTAGTTTACCTCTACTCTAAAAACTCTAAAAGCTCCATTAATCATGAATCATATTCACAGCTCACCATGAGCATTGTGTGATGTGAGCTAAATCATCTAGTAATGCAGCTCAGCCATTGCAGCTCCATTGACAACCATTACTTGTAGTATAGAGTGCCATCACTTTTGTCTTGTTGGCGTGGCTAATCTTATTCCACCTCATTGATGGATCTTATTCTTTTAAGTCACCAAATGTTCAGCAAATTGGTGCACATTTATATGAATTACAGCAATTATAAAATCTGCACATCAATTTTTATTAGATTCATGAGGTTCACTTCGCAACGTAGTCGACTGCTTCAGTGACTTCAAACTTTACTTACTTTATTTGGAACCATGTTTTCTAGCTAGCTATATGACCTGCTAGTACAGAACAGGAGCATTTTTAGCAGCTACCTGACAGCCAAATATAAATCAGAACGACTTCATAATCTTTAAAAAATCTTAAATATTTTGGGGATGCAGGCGTAGGTATAAACTAGCAGATGTTTGAGGTATAAACTAGCAGATTTTTGAGGTATAAACTAGCAGATTATTAAAATGTAATCTAGCAGATTGTTGAGGTAAACAAAATAGCTAACTGTTGAGATATAAACTGGCAGATTTGTTGAGGTATAAACTAGCAGATTGTTGATGTATAAACAAGCAGATGTTTGAGGTATAAACTAGCAAATAAGACAGCTATCTTAAAAGCAGCAAATTGAGCTGGCCACATGTGTGAAATAATAGAATGATAGTAATAATAATAATAATAATAATAATAATAATAATAATAATAATAATTTAATAAATTTTATTATTAAAAGTTTAATTTATATAGGACTTTTGTCATGCTCAAGGGCACTTCACAATAAAGGACAATACATGACATGGACATTTTCCCAGATCAGAATGAAAGCCAATTGTGCAACAAACAAACTTCATCATATAGACAGTTTAGAAACCATAAACATTATAAGCATGCACACACAATAAACAGTACAGGAACAAATACACATCATGACTCGTAATTTCAGAAGATTGGAATGTTTGAGTGGATTGAGTCCATCGGATTGTAAGAACTTCCAGGATGTAATGTATATAAACGCTCCTACAACGTTACTACAACAATGGCATTTACTCACTGCCACTTTGTCACGCTAATACATAGCGAAAAACACTACTTTTATGAGTTTATCATAACTTTCAATGTCATGGAACATCATGGAGTTTGTTCCTGTTGTCACTTAAGGTTTTTTTAGCTAGAAAGAAACGTTTCCTCACCAACTGCTCTGTTTTTCCACACAATAATTATTCTCATGCTTCATTTTTGACTGTTGCAATGCTCTAACACTGGAGGCTCCTTTGTCATATGTAAAATAAGCCTACAGCAGTCTAAGGAGGTTTAGCTATGTTTTTAAATGAATATATTTCGAGATCATCCATTTGACCTGTTATAGACAGTCGATATTCCTGCATCACCACAACCTCTGCTTTCATCACAGAATTGCAGGGTTTCATCCATAACGGACGCCCGATGCCCAGGTACCAGGTGGTGCTCTGCTTCGGAGATGAATATCCAGATCCTCAGCGACAGAGCAAGATGATCACAGCTCAGGTATATTTCACATTTAAGGTCAAACATCTCTTACGATGGCTTGAATCATTTCTAATCCTTCCAGTGTTTAATAGAATCCATTTATTTCAGTGATATAGTGTACATTCTATAGACTATCAACAAAGTATTGAGACACCTGACTTTTCCAGCCATTCGTGGTTCTTCCCAAATCTGGACCACAAAGTCTGAGGCATGCAGTTGTATAGGATGTCTTTGGGTGGTGTACCATTACATTTTTCTTTCACTTGAACTTGGAGACCCAAACCTGTTTCAGCATGACAATGCTCCATGAAGATATGCTTTACATGGAAGATGTAAAAGATCTCCTGCTATAGAGCTCTGAACCCTATCGAACATAATGAATTAGAACTCTGACTGCACCTTAACTACATTAGTACCTGACTCTTGTTAGTACCTTGACCCCCACTCTAAGATTTAGTGGAACATTTTCCCAAAAGAGTGGAGCAGCAAGTGGGGACCAAACATGGAATGGGATGTTCAGAAATCACATATGTCTCCACAAACTTTTGTCCATGTTTTATACTTGGAACACATTTTTTTATGCTTCTGACGTGAAGTGACAGCAGTGTTATATAAATGGACGGGAAAGAATGTACTGACTAAACACAATCCTGAATGCCATTGTAAATGTAATCAGCTCGATTGTAGAGATTAGAAAGTCTGATCGTATTAGAAAAACCTCAAAATTATCCTGAGGAAAATATTTTGCTTCTCTGGATGCAGAAATTGTTACTGCGGTTGCATGTTCAAGCCCTCGGGGTACAGTGTGGCATTTCCAGACACTTTGGGTTAAATCCTGGAGGTCCCGTATGCCAGAAAATAGCAGCAGCGCTCATGTACGTGCCACTATACGACCCCAAACTAAAAATCCTCCCGTAAACAAGTCAAAGGAAAATCCGAGCCCACATCTAACATCCGAAGGACTTTTTTTTTTTTTAATGAAATGTTTGTAAATCTCAAAGCTCATGTCAGAGTTGATGAAATGTGGTAGATTTGATGTAAAGCTGTGCTCAGTGGTGCGGAAAAGTCCAGACCGGCAGTACAAACATGTGGTCTGGTAATGACCAAACATTCGGAACACTCCACATGCGCTGTCTTTTAGTGTATTCTGTGTGCGGTTCCGGTATTAAGAACAATAAAACACACTGGTTTTTACCTAAACTAACAGCATCATGTACATTTGGTGGTGAATTTAGGACACGTACACATTTTTTTTCCGAGAAAAATACTCATCCAATTTGTTGAATTAGCAAGCAGTGGACTTTAGTGAGTGAAATGGTCAGAGATAATTAATATCTGCTTCAATAAAGATATAAGGATGTGGTAGCTTAGTGGTCAAGACTTCTGTTTGGTAGGTTGCGGGTTTAAATCCCAGTACCACCAAGCTGCCACTGTGGGCTCTTAAGCAAGTTTTTAAATCTCTACTTCTCAACTGTAAAAATAAGATAACTGTAAGTCATCTACAACTGCAGATCTACACTTACAACATGTATCCTATCATCCTATCCTATTATTTTATAGTTAGTGTTGCTGAAGAAGTTCTTACTTGCTTCACACATTACTAGCATCTCGCTAGAGTCTCCGGTGGAAAAAGAAGAATTTCATCTCATTTTCCAACACTGGCGCTGGAAAAATACAATCTAAAAGAATTTTTCCCAATGTACTACAACAGAAATTTTAATTTCCACAATTTTACCAAGGGATTATGCAATTATTAAAGACTTACTCTAAATGTATTAATTTATTAAGTGATTGTCTTTAAGATTGTAGTCAGTACTGACATTGTCAAGACCAAGATCAAGTCTAAGGCCGTTCAAGACCGAGCTAAAATGAGCCATTAAGATCTTTGGGGGTCAAGATTAAAAAAGATTCAGTCAAGAAGAGTGTTTGGGTGTCCGGACTGAGCAAGAGTGAGTCAGTACAGTTTTTAGGTGGTGCTCAAGACTAAATGAGATTAAGTCAATAAGAGTCTTAGGGGAGTCAGGACTGAGCAAGATTCAGTCAAGAAGGGTCTTTGGGTGTCAGGACTGAGCAAGATTGGGTCAGTACAGTCTTGGGGGGTCAAGACTAAATGAGATTAAGTCAGTAAGAGTTTTAGGGGTGTCAGGACTGAGCAAGATTCAATCAATTATTAGTGGGGTCGAGATTTGACAAGACTAAGCCAAAGATGGCCTTATGGGGGTTGAGCCCAAGCAAGAGCAAGTCAAGAAGAGTCTTGGAGGGTCAGAACAGAGCAACTTCGAGCCCAAGCAAGATTAATGCAAAAAGAGACTTAGGGGGTCATATTTGTGCAGGGTTGAGTCAGGAACAGTCTTCTGTGATTAATACTGAGCAAAATTGAGTCAGGAACAGTCTTGTCAAGGCTAATCAAGATTCAGTCAAGAAGATCCTTTGGCAGGTCTAGACTGAGCAAGATTGTGTCCAGATAAAAGTGGGAGTTAAGAATGACACTGAAAAACATCTAATCAGTTATAAAGCTAAGTTTTTAATTCAACTAGTCAGCTTTAATCCTGCCTTGCACCATTTCTCAATACTAATGCTAAAACGTCTAAGACAAGTAAATACAAAAAGTGGCTCAAAACAAAACTTGAGTCCTTTGGCCTTATTAAGAACAATTTTATTTACTAAATAATAACACATTATTCCCCGTTTATATATAAAAAAAACGGAACTACACTCCAAACCATGCAGATATACGAACATAATACATACCTTTTTGACTCCTCCTACTTTTTGTTTCCCCCTCAGGTAGAGCCGATGTTTGCCAGACAGCTGTTGTATTATGCTGGCCAGACCAATGGGCATTACATGCGGAGTTACGAGCTGTCCACTCCGGGCCCCCTGCCTGTCGAGGAGTACTCGAGGAGTCTGCAGCACATGCAGGAGTGACCTTGATAACCCCAAACTGCCCGGAACAGACTTGTCTCAGGACGCTTTTCTTCCTTCTCAATCTGCACTGTTTCTCATTTCCAAAGAAGTTCTTCCAGACTTCAGCGGGCAGGAAGAGAGACGGGACGCAGAGGTCAGGTTCCCGTCCAACCTTCCACAGACTCGTGAACTTTAAACTCAAAGCTGTGCACCAAAGAGCCAGAGTAATGAAAGGTTATACACAGTATTATAAATACACACCCCAAACTGTTAAATGCTGTCCTTGATACATTAAAAAAAATATATTGTTGGTTTTTTTTTTTACAATTTTGTACTTTTTTTGTTTTACTACTTTGTCTACAATGTTCATTCAATTTCCACTTCGAAATCAGCTGCCTGTTCTGAAAATTCAAGCTAAAAACGCTTCCTGTTTACAACTCGATCAGCTTTCTATTTATATTTGTACTGTATATTGTGTGTTATGCATGTCACTCTGTGTTTGTGTGTGTGTGAGTGTGTGTGTGTGTGTGTGTGTCTAAGTGTGTTTGTGTCTGTATGGTGGGTGTATCTAATCTTGAATGTAATTCTTTTTTCCCTGAATGAAGTCTCTATTGAAGTGGTCAATACTAAGAAATTCAAGTTCGAGACTTATTCAAAAGCCTGAATCTTTAATCAGTGATAGCCATCTTTTTTTTCGGTGCTCAGCATGTACAGACGTGTGTGTGTAATGTGTGTGTGTGTGTGTGTGTGTGTGTGTGTGGTAGAGTGTGTGCTGATGGGAAACTGTCACATGCAGGTTAGTGGCCTCAGAATTGTGGTAAATTGTCAAAAGGTCAAAAGAGGAGGGGAGCGGAAAATCGGCTCTATTTTTCTATTTTTCTCTCTTTTTAAAGAAAAAAAAAATCTATCAGGAAAAAGAATTTGTAAAGCCTTATTTTTTTTATCCTGTCAATATTATTTTTCTGTAATCATGCGTTCATGGAAATAAAGATTTTTTTTCTGTTTCATATACTTTTTCAAAGAGTTTGTGAGCTGAAAGTATGTGTGTGGGCCTACATTTGTATATCTCTATATCTGTATGACTATTCATGCATGTATGTGAGCTTCTCACCCTCACTGTGCATATGTGTATGTGTGTGTGTGTGTTTGTGCGTGAGTGTGTGTAATATGTGTGTGAGAGTGTGTGTCTCTGCCCCTGACTGCTTAACATGCAGCTATGCTTGGGTGACGGCAGTCGGGGGGGGGGGTTTGCGGTTTAGGGGGTAATACAGACACAGAGCGGGTGAGATAGAGATAGAGAAGGAGAGAAAGACAGGAAGTTCGATTCACAGGTGCACAGGAAGACTGGCCCACAAGAAAAAACAAAAAGATGTAAGACATGAGAAAGGGGGAAGGGGCGGATAAACCGGGGTCTGGGGTACTGCCTTTATGGCCGTTGCTTGGTTGTTTTCACATCGTTTCGAAGCAGGAGCGATGGGATGGGAATGTCGCTGGGGTTCAGTTTTATTTTCTGGCTATAGTTTATTAATTTATTAATTAGTAGTAAATGCAATGTAGAGAAATGTTGCCACTTTAAAATGCATATAGAGCCGGGTGCAAAAGTTTCGTGTACAGCGGGGTAAATATTTATATGATCCCCTGCTGATTTTGTGAGTTGACCCCCTTACAAAGAAATTTTATAGGAGGTTTATTTTAACAGAGATACCGAATATTAAAAAAATCCAAAAAAACAACATCAAAAGAAGGTTATAAATAAATGTGTTTGATCGAGTGAAAATTTTTTTTCATCCCGTACCAAATCAACAACAATTTTGACTCCCACACACACAAATTAGTCCTGTACCTTTAAGAAAAAACTCCTAATATCAACTTATGTGTATAAAAGACACACTCTCCACCACCATGAGCAAGACCAAAGAGCTGCCAAAAGACGTCAGGGACAAGACTCTGCACAAGGCTGGAATGTGCTACAAGACCATCAGATTTTGTTTTGGGTCATTGTCATGCTGGAAGTCCAGTCCACCACCCATCTTCAGTGTTTAGAGGCCAGGAGGTTCTCATCCAAGATTCTATAGTGCATGAATCTGTTCATGTGGTGGTCTTCCTGTACCCTTAGCAGAGAAACAGCCCTAAAGCAGAATGTTTCCTCCTCCATGTTTGACAGTGGCGGTGGTGTTTTCGGGGTCATATTCAGCATTTCTGTGCCTCCAAACGCGGCAAGTCGAGTTGAGCTGTCAGAGAGCTCAATTTTGGTCTCATCTGACCACATCACATTCTCTCTCATCTTCTCTGAATCATTCAGGTGTTCATTAGGAAACTTCAGATGGGTCTGTTCATGTGTAATCTTGAGCAGATGGAGTTTGATGTGTTACCAATGGTTTTCATGGTGACTGTAGTCCCGGCTCCCTTGAGATCATTAACAAGCTCCTCCTGTGTAATTCTGGACTGATCCCTCACCTTTCTCAGAATCATCCTCACTCCATGAGGTGAGATTCGGCATGAAGCTCCAAAGCGAGGGCGATTGACTTCTCTTAAATTTCTTCCATTTTCATATTATCGCACCTACAGCGGTCTCTTTCTCACCAAGCTTCCTGCTGATGGTCTTGTAGCCCATTCCAGCCTTGTGCAGGTCTACAATCTTGTCCCTGTCATCCTTTGAAAGCTCTTTGGTCTTGTCCATGGTGGTGTAGAGGTTTAAATAGAAGAGGGTGATTCTGTGTCTTTTATATACATAACGAGTTGATATTAGTTCTTTCTTAATAATAAAAAAAAATACAAATTAATTAATGTTTTTTTGGATATTTTTTAAATTCTTTCTTAAAATAACCCTACTTTAAAAATTCTATACTGTTAATTTCTTTGTAAGGGGGACATTTTGAAAATCAGCAGGGGATCAAAAAATTATTTCCCACACTGTATTTGGTTACACAAATGTCAAAGCACATACAATGATACACACAATGGTATATGAAATTAGATTAGATTGAACCTATTTAACAAGAGAGAGGAGAGAGAGGAGAGAGAGAGAGAGAGAGAGAGAGAGAGAGAGAGAGAGAGAGAGAGAGAGAGAGAGATCATTGGACTTTGGATCTGAATGTTGTGAGTTCAAACACCAGCCACACCAAACTGCCACTCCGGGGCCCCTGAGCCCTGAACCCCATAGCTGGTCAGTTCTACAGTATCAATGAGATAAATGTACAGTAAGTCACTCTGAATAAGAACATGTGCCAAATAGCGTACATTTATTATATTGTATTATATTTAGTATATTGTGTTTATATTCTATTGCACAGTTCACTTGAGGTCATGTCCCTACTTATGCCATTAATCACTTAAAACTGGCCTCCATACTGTATTATGGAGAAGTTTAAAGAACAGCACATAATCCAGTGCATTGTATTGAATCTGTAACAATTCTTACAGCATTTATTTTGTGGTTAAGTGATTCATTGGTGAGGGTTTCAAGCAGTTTGAACCACAAACATGGCCTTTAAATGTATATGCTCTATGGATGGCATGCATTATCATGCTTCTGAACTTGACTTCAGGACATACTGTGTGCAAACAAAAAATATTTCACTGTTCTGTCATTTCTATTTTTTTTAAAACCATTTAAACTTCAGTTTGCAAGACACTAACTCGAAGTCACGAATTCGTGTCTGGAACGTGCATGTGTGTGTTGGGTGTAGGCGACTTGATTTGCCACTTTTACTCCACTTTCGAGTTGTCTAGTAAGTAATATGTTTGTTCTTTCAAATCCGGAGCACTCTATGGTAAAGCAAAGGCAGGCAGCTGCTCGCTTGCTATACTTACGTATTTAATTAAGCTCATTGATTCATCATCAACTCGCTTCACGTGATGTCCCAGAATAAGATTTCGTCTCTTAATGTTAATGAATAATATAATATTTACGTATTTATGCGCATAACACAAATAGTGTCCCAATCCATCCCTAAGCATACACTTAATTCAAAATACAGCCCTCTTGTCCTGTTGAGGAATCCTTTTTAATGCTATTGGTGCACAAACTTTTGCACTCAAATGCATTGCAAGCAGAGTGTTGACACCCAATTGTGCACGAGATTTTGAGTCTTTGAAACTCTTTGAACATTTCTATTCCAAGCAGGGTGACATCACACTTCTGGTAAGTAACAACACGATGCAGTTAAAGGACACGGTGGGCTCACGCTTTTTAAGGGGATTCCTCTTTACAGCCACTGAAGCTTCTGTGTCTTTGAAGCGTCTGCTTTAAAACATGCTTCTATTTCCTTGATGTCGTCTTTCAAGCCATACGTCTGCCCTCTATAGGCTTTGTGCTGCCCACGCAGGACTTCCCACCCACCAGTTACCAACACACAAACACACACCGTTTCAAAGAAAGAACTTGTTTTCTTTAAGGATGTCTCATTTGAATTATCAGAACCCCAGGCTTGATGTCCTGAGTCACCAAAAAACCATGTAGAGGTTTGAGAAACTCCCTTAGGATGCATGCAGAGAGTGCAATCATGCACATACAGTATCAGCCTAAATACATAACTCTGAGTCAGCATTAGTAGGAAATCACCTTGTACATGGGATCCCATGGTGTAGATCCTACTCCAGACTGATCCTGCAGTTATCATACACTAGTTTACATTCGCCTGACCAACATAGTTAGTCATAAATGATCATAAAATATACAAATGGGTCGTCTGATCTGGGCGCCGCGGCCCAAACCAGGATACTGAACATGAATGAATGAAAACAGGAAATGCGTCAATACGTGCTCTCATGGTAACGAACACCATCATTCATTGCCTTACAAGCTTCATATCAGCGGAATGAGAGTAAAAAAACCGCAGAGCACTCGTTCTTTTTTTTTTTTTTTTGACAAATCACGTCGCAAATTAGACAGACAAACAAGAAAACATAACACGGAGGACGTTTGCACGAGGTGGCGAAACTCATCTCTTTGCCTGCATGACCGATATTAGCAAATCGAAGCTAAAATTCATGCTAGGCTACGTAGTTAGTGGGGACTAATATGAGTTGTTTGCTGTTGTTTAAGGAAATATGACTTGCTTTTCTGCACCCTAACCCAATTATAAGGTGGATCCCCACTGTAACAGAAATTGGTTTTATTCATTTCAGTTCTGAAAGCGATTGTCACACCGAATGGTCCAAACTTAGCACAACTCAGTCATAACGCAAAAAAAAAAGCACACTATATAAAAAACAACAAAAAAAACGATCCCTTTAGGAATGGTCGCGTGATGAGTAACACCAACCAACAAAAACATAATGAATAACTTCCTGCTCAAACTCTCTCAGGTAGATATTTGTGATTTTTGCACTCATCCTGGAATTGCTGATTATAAGAATGAAGAAGCCTTTAGACCTCCTGCAAACGTACACAATACAGACAAAAAAAGCACTTGGACACCTGACTTCTCCAGCCATACGCGGTTCTTCCTCAAACTGTCACCGCGAACACGGAGACACACAATTGAATCGATTGTGTGCGTTCAAATTTCCCTTCACTTAAACCCCAAAGCTGTTCCAGCAACGACAATGCACTTGTGCACAAAACCAGCTCCATGAAGATATGGGTCCATGGGTTGGAAGATGTTTGAAGATCTCCTGCTGAAGAGCTCTGAACTCAAACCTATTGAATTAGAAGGCACATATCAGTACAAATCTCCATGAAATCTAGTGGAACATCTTCCAGGAAAAGTGGAGCTTATTAGAACAGCAAATGGGGACTCTATAATGTGGAATGAGATGTTCAAATAGAAGCACACACCAACATGGTTTATATACTGCAGTGGAGTAATGCTAAACAGATCACATAGACACAAAGCCAGAGAGTTTACTAACTCGTTTGTTTAAGCATTACCACCCAGGATGTTTTTTTACAGTTCAAATCCAATCTTGGATCCATAACGGGTTCTTCTGGATGTTCCTCACTGAACAATCCCTGATTTTCTATACAAAAAGCTTTAACATGAGTCAGCAAATAACTCCTAAAAGTCCTTCCTATTTTTTCTTTTCTTGTAACATCCAACAATATGGTTCTTCACAAATTCTAAGAAAATACCGATTATGTGTGTTTTTTTTCTCTCGTTAATCTCTCACCATCCTCTTTCTCCTGCAACGGTTTGTTCCAGTAAAGGACCAATTTTCGCTGACAGATTTTTTCTCTCATCTCAGACTGTTTCAGCACTGACTCTGATGTTATCTCCAGCATGATGGACTAGCAGAGGAAATGGTTGTCAGAAAATAGCTTCCTCCTGGCATCAAGATGGTGGGCTTATTTACTTACATTTCATGTAATACATTTGGTAATAAAACAACCAGAACTGGTTTCACAACCACTGAGAACTGTAACTGCACGTGAAAAGAACAAGCCGTACATGTCATTATATCATCTCCTAATTCCGGAGCGTTGGTGAATTCTGGCTTCTGATTGGTCAGATATTGAAGTGTTGAACGTGTTGCAAGACGAAATGTAAACAAACATTAAGAACCTTTTTTTATTGAATTTTTTTTTTAATGTTTAACAATTTTGAAATCTGGGTCAAAAGGTCAACGCTATATTGGGACCAACAAACCCTCATTCGTTATTAGTGCAGCTTCTAAGCAATAATTTCTCTTAAAGAAAAAAAACAATTTTCTTTTATAGTCTGCATTTTCTAGCTTTGATATAAAACAATTTTTAAGTTTAAAAACAGATGCTTATGCCTAAGGATGCTATATTATTACCGCAGTCAGCATTTTCTATACCTGCTATATGTTTTTTTTTTCTCAGTTTAAATGCCAGTGTTTATGTCTGAAGATGGTTTTTTTTTTTAGTCCTGATTTTTTCCAGGTTTAAAGACAGGTGCCTGTGTCTGAAAAAGCTATTTCTTACTTCAATATGTATTTTTTATCCTTGTTTTTTTTTTTTTTTTGTCTGGAAATACTCTTTTTAGTCCACAATTTCTATCCTTGATTTTTTAAATGATAATTCTAATAATAATTTAAATGTAATTTAAATCATTTAAAAAAAAAATAAAAAGAAAAACAGTTTCTTGTGTCCAGAGAAGTTACTTTCCTTCATCAGCCTATATTTTTTATTCCTGATTTATTAATTTTATTTTATTTTTTTTTATTTAAATTTTTATTTTTTTCAGGTTTAAAGGTAACTGCTTGTGTCTAAAAATCCTATTGCTTTTTTTGGTCCATATTTTATATCCCTGATTTTTTATTTATTTTAAGAACAGGAGAGAACACATTTTTTATTTATAATTTTTTTTTTATTAGCCCTAATTTTTTTTTCAGCTTAAAAAAATAATATGTCTGTATACACAATTTTAGTTTTTCTATCCTTGATTTAGTTTTTTGTTTTCCAAGGCAAGTGTTTGTGGTTGTATTTTCTATCTCTGATCGATTTAAAGGCCAAAGGGCAAGACTTTCTAGTGTCCAGAGGAGACACGTGTTCTTCAGTCTGTAATTTCTATTTCAGATATTTTGTCCTCTTCTTGTCATTTAAATGCTTCTGCTTGTGTCTGGAGACCACGTTAGAGAGAAAAAAACCCATCTCAGATGTTTCTCAGAAGCATTTGCGATTAATGCAAGTTATGAATGAGTTTTTCTTTCCATTTCCTCTTGTTAAAACAATAACATTTTTAACAATAAGCCAAATCGTTTGTCTCAAAAAACATTGCCAAGAAGTCATGGTTCTGATTGATGGCTGATGATAAATAATGATTGAGCTCTGAGCTGCTTGATGATGCAATTTTTCCATTCTCAAAAAAAAAAAAAAAAAAAAAAAAGTCGGGTCGGGGGATTTTGAAGATTTGGAGCCGGTCTTAGATCTTAATGGAAAAAAAACAACTTTCATAAACACCACCTCAGGATTCCCTGAAAACAAAACACAGAGAATTCGAGTAAACACTCTATCCAGCTTCTGCATCTTTTTGTATTTAGTAATATATTATAATGCAGTATAGTTTTGCTCCAAGTACAGTTATATATAGTGTCTAATGATTACATCATGCATCAGACGGATCGTGGCATTCCCCTCTGGTTTTCTGTTTTATTCTTTATTATTATGATTAGCTAATAATAAAGTGTTTGAATTGCAGAAAAAAGTCCAGTGTCCCTCAGTGGAGGTGTTTCTTAAATAGCATGATGAAAAAACTAAGATGCTCATCAGAGACAAAACTGACTGAAAGTAACACTAAACACACTAAACACTAAAAACACTAAAACTAAAAAGTAAACACACGTTAGCATTTCTTGTACACCGTGCAGCCAAAAGTATTGGGACACCCGACTTTCCGGATATATGTGGTTCTTCCACAAACCGTTGGAGGAACACAATTGTACGTTGGACGTCTTTGGACTTTTGATCCAGAATGTGCACAATGCCAGCTCCATTAAGAGATATGCTTTGCATGGGATGGAGTGGAAGATCTTCTGCTGTAAATCCTACTGAGATCAGCGATGTGCAGTATTTATGACACATTTATTTCAATTCATTTGTATTTGAGAGGGTTGATGAAAATGGCTTTATATTTTGTATAAATACTTTTGTCGAAATACTTTTTGTTGGTATTTTTGTAGTTTTAAAATAGTGTAAAATACTACATGATGACATCATAGAAATGCGGCCTCTGATTGGTGCCTACTCGGTATTTTGCCCAGACTTGTTGAGATCAGAACAGAAAATGTATCCATATGGAAAAAGGTGGTGAAGGTAAGAAACGTGCAGCTGCCAGCTTTTAAAAACGCGTCCAATGACTGATTAATAAATATTTGATTGCCGAACATTGTATCCTAATTGAAGTAGCTGTTTAGTAGGATCATTATTTTGCATTCCATTGCATGAACGACTGCCTGACACATAATATTGGACAATTATTATATTTCTGATTAACAATCAAATGATTATTTATTTAGAAACTAGTTGATATGAATGCAGATGCCATCAGTGGACTTGTTTGTCATTGAGTCAGTGTTTCTGATGGAAAGCAGCCTTTCGTTTCCAGACACCAAGTAAATAAATTAGAATCCAATTATGATTCATTCGCAAACTGTTAAACATTGAACTGTTGGATACTTTAAAACTTATCTTCATCTTGGAGATCACAGGGATTATGGAAGTGAATATTTGAGTTTTACATGAAGCACGGCAAAGTTTTGGAGAACTGTCTGGGGAGGATTTTTCCAATGAAAATAAAGTCTGCACTTTTATATATATATTTGGTCAACGGAAATCTCCATACCATGAAATTACATAGTGTGAGGCATAGAAATTAAGGGAAAATGCACTAATTTCCAAAAACCTTCAAAGACTAGCCGTTTCAAACAAGGGAAAAAACTTTTTTATACTTGTAAAAAGAAATGAATGTCAATATACAGTACTTTACTATCTAATATTTAGGATGAAAGAAACAAACGACACCTATTTTCACATTTGTTTAATAATAATAAAGAATACTGCTGTAGCTTTTAATACAGAAAGAATTGCAGTGTTAACTCATTATACATACAAAAAAAAAAAAACCATACTGCATACTGTGCTGATTTTTTTTCTTCTTCCTGTTAAGTCTAACAGTAAAGAGACGGCGACGTGATTTCGCACCCACGACCTTTGTGTGAAACCGAAGGTCCGTATTTAAAATGGCGAACCTGCTGACCAGCCAGGTGTTTCACATCCACTTTCCCACAACCTCTTTCTGCGTCTCCATAGAAACCTACCTCAGCACTGGTCTAGTTCGATTGGATGACCCTGCTTGCCATGGTCACGTGGCCCGAGATCATTTGAGAACCATGGTGAGACTCAAAAACACACAGGTTCCATTAAATCCAGTATGAAAACCTCAACTGCATGGAGTTCAATTAAGTGTCTAGTTTATTAAGGAATTCCTATAAGATTGTCCTGTTGCAGGTTAAACATGTATTATTACAGTCAGGGAGGTACAGATGTATAGGATTTAGAGTATAAATAGTAGATGTGGGTGTGGGTCACTGGTGGATGTTCTTCACTGTGCGTTTGCTCAGACGGTATTTTATAACAGTTTTGCTTTTGCTCAGAAATATTTAGGGAAGAGAAAGTTCCACTGGGTTTCATTACTATAATGTTCAAGGAGGTTCGATGAGGCACAAAAGGTGAAGCCTTCAGCAGTTATATATTATAATAAGAGCAAAAGTTTTGGGATTTTTACCACAAAGTTAGAGACCCAAATCTGCTCCAGCATGACAATACCCCTATGCACAAAGCCAATAATAATAATCTCAGTAGAAGCCATGTAGTTCATTGAATCCACTGATTGATACACTGATCAGGCATAACATTATGAACTGTGAAGTAAATAACACTGATTGTCTCTATATCATGGCACCTGTTAGTGGGATATTATTAGGCGGCAAGCGAACATTGTGTCCTCAAAAAGTTAGAAGCAGGAAAATGGGCAAGTGTAAGGATTTGAGCAAGTTTGTGGGATGTTCCTGGTCTGCAGTGGTCAGTATCTATCAAAAGTGCTCCAAGGAAGGAACAGTGGTGAACCGGCGACAGGGTCGTCTTATTTGCATACAAACATATTCGCTTTCTTAACGCAAAATCTTTTTAACGCTTCAAACAATTAATGCGGCGTGCATTTCTGTTTGACGATTTTTATCCAAAATATACATCAATAAATATAAAAGACCCTAAATGGGAAAAGCCAGAATCTAAAAGAGGCGAAATGAAAACCTTTAACGCAACACACATTTATTCACGACATCCTTTTTTTACTCAGATATTTAAAAAAATTACATTTATTCAATAAACATTTGTTTTACTGATGCGCCATGTCTCAAATCAAGCCCCAAAAATCCGGCAATTAAAGCCGTCCGTGTGGAAACAAAGCACAAGTTCCGTTTGTGTCCTGATGATTTGCGTAAATGGAAACACCATAATTACTTTAAAGCATTTGCAAGAATATTTTGTTTAAAAAGTTTAAAAAGAGGTGCTTGTGTCTGAAAATGTTATTTTCCTTCTTCAGTCTGTATTTTTTATACTGATATTTTTCTCCAGGTTTTTAAAGCCTGTTTTTTTTATATCTGGAATGTTAAATCTGGATATTCTTCCATCGTCCGTATTTTCTGGTATCATTTTCATTAGGCTTCATGGCAGGTGCATATATCTGAAGATGCTATAAAAAAATGTGCAAACCCCCAAAAAAATGAGTACAGAAATCGAGACGTTTATAGTTTAGAGAATCCAGAGATGACATTTTAGACACATGACATATTCATAGTTTCCCTAAGAGATGGTATTTTTAGGAACACGCAGAATTTACGTAGAGGATTAATTCAGATCGTGATATTTCGATTAATAAAGGCTGATTCAGTATGCATTAGTAATTTATAAAGATCTGTACTAGTGCATATCTGGAGATCGGCTACAAATGAGTATTATTTGCATTTTTACTTGTGATTATGTGCAATAAACATTTTACTAAATTAGAACCTCTTTGTTCAAAAATATATAGTTTTCAAGCACATCTGAGTTGTGATGGACCTCAAGTAGTCCCTATGGCACAATACTTAAAACTAGAAACCCTACAACAGTGCGTTTCTGGATCAGAAAGAGTTCTAGCACAGATGATAATCATGTAAGGGGAAATTGTCTCAGTGATTCTAGCTTTCGATAAGCAAACGTGTAACGGTTCGTGTATCAGATCCTTTGTACAGCCAGGAACATGTATTTAGTTAAAATCAGCATATTGGACCAAAACCTAGCTACATGGCTAGAGATATTTTAGATCCAAACTACTGGACTGTCATGGAATTTTCGAAATTAGAGACAGAAATTGTGCTTCTTCTTCCTACTTCATGAAAAATTTTTCATGTTTGTGTTTGTTGCATGATTATTATTGCTAAAAAAAGTGTATTATGTGAATGCATGGTAACCTTTAAACCTGTCAACCTGCAATAAAAGGGCTTCACTGGACAAACAATAAGACCTTTATTAACCCAGTGTGCCGTACGTGTGTTCCTTAAAATACAGTGTCCACGAGCACTCGTTTAGTGTCTCATGAGGATCTGAGAGCGAGCAGTCATTCTTGATCTTTTGGTTTGGCATGTGTTAATAACACACACACAAAAAAGTAAAAAATGATAATTAAACACACACATTTGACACTTGGGAAAGAAGGAAAAAAAACGATTTACTTCTTTAGGACGTATTTTCTATCCCTGATTTTTTCCCATGTCTTAAAGGCAGGTTCTTGTGTGTGCAGATGGTATTTAGTTCTTTGGCCCATATTTTTTATTTCTGGTTGTAAAGCAGATGCCTGTTTTTTTTCCAGGTGTAAAGGCCGGTACTTGTAATCGTTGGTTCATAATTTCTATTCCTGTTTTTTTCCAAGGTTTTGAAGGCAGGTGCTTGTGTGTAAAGAAACTATTTCTAAAGTCCATATTTTCTATCCCTGATTTTTTCCCCAGGTTTTAAAAGCAGTTTCTTGTGTCTAAAGATGTAATTTAATTCTTCAGTCAATATTTTGCATCCCTAATTTTTTTCTCCAGGTTGTATAGCAGTTGATGTGTATGAATATTTTGTTTACTTTTTCAGTCCGTATTTTCGATTCCTTTTTTTCCCCTCTTCAGTTTGTAAAGCAGTTGCCTGTTTTTTGTTTTTCTGCAGGTTTTAAAGGCAGTTTTAAAGGCAGGTTCTTGTTTCTAAAGCTTCTACTGACTTTTTCTAAAGAAAAAGAAACTGTAACACTTTCTAGATCAATAGACACACTCCGGATCTCACAAATCTTTTTTTTCTTCATTAGAAACCCTAAAATGTTGTAAATAACTCAACTTGAACCCTGAATGAGCTATAAATAAACAGTTAGCTTTGATTTCCCTGATGAGCGATGACATGACAAGATTTTTCCATTCTTTAAACACGTGATAAATACTGTGGTTCAGGGCAAACTGCACTTTCACACATTTATAAGCGTTATGCTTTGCTTTCATTTCACTGAAAATACACAAGTTTATTAATCTTACTCATTTCGATAACATTAAATGGGGTGGCAGATCCAGAAGGTGGAGGTTTCAGGCCCTCACACCTGTAAGATGGATCTGTTGGGCTCTTGAGCAAGGCCTGTATCATTTCTGAACATCAGCCTCACAATTAACTGGGAGATGTGACAAATGTGCATTTTTATCCAGGTAAAAAGTCACATCTCCCAGTTAATTGTGAGGCTGATCATCAGTACCTGACTTCACTAACACTCCCTGTAGCTGAATGAGTCCTCACAAATCTCCACATCCGGTAGAACATCTTCCCAGAAACATGGAGCTTATTATACCAGCAAATGGGGACTTAATGAGGTATGGGATGTTAAAAAAAATTACATAATCCTATGCTCAGGAGTCCACAAACTTTTGTTCCATATAATGTACTTATCTAACCTTCTTAATTAGCATCTATGACTAAAACGTGATGACCTACAAATGTATCCGAAAACACATTTCTTTTTTTTTTCTTGTCCTCCATTTTGTTTTTCTTCACCCAAAATAGATTTTCTCAGAAACTCTTTCACAAGTGATTCAAAAAAATTCATCTGACTTCAATAACACTCTTGTTAGCTTCCCAAACGAGTGGAATGTGATGCTCAAAAAAACAAACAAACAAACAAAAAAAAAAACAATAAAAAAAGTATTTACTTTTTATATAGCAAAATTCTATAAACAATATAAAAGAACTTTTAATAAAATCCCAGGATAGGTTTGACCCAGGATAGATGACTTAAATGAAATAAAAATTTATAAAATGTATAAAAAACTTGCTAAAAAAAATTATAAAACAATTTATAAAAATCTCAATACATATAAATCTTATATCAAATTAAAAAAGTTGTTATAAATGCCTTATGACCTGTTTTGAACCTGATGCAACAATAACAGCAACGAAAAAACATCCAAGAATTTTACGATTTAAGACCGAAAGGCTACTATTTTATCGTTTTTTTCGTTTCCAGTCACCCAACCCCTAGACAGTCTCTCAGCGAGTTGTTTAGAAGGATTTAGGGAAGGGAAAGCATTTTTTGAGTTTCATTACTTTATACTGTATACAGTAGAAAAGGCCTCGAAAGGTAAACCTTAAGAGTAACGTTTTTTTTTTATCCCAGAACTGCAAGCACGGCTTTCTGCGAATTGTGAAGTTGTGTATTAACGTCTATGACGCCGCTGAATCTACATTCGGGAGAACAATCTGGAGAAAAGATGTAACGCACTATGATGCACTATTTAAAATATGTCATTCTTCAGTCTGTATTTTCTTGACTTTTTTCAGGTTTAATAGAACAGCATGTGTCTGAAAATGCTGCGTCCTAATTCAGTCCTTATTTTCTATTTCTACTACTTATTTATTAGCTAGGAATCTATGAGGAGGCATGTTGCTACAACACTGAAAGCAGGTACCTTCCTAGAAAAAACACAGGTGCCGTGGTTTGATCCTTCTCTTATACCTTTCTGTTAAAAATATTTATTTCATTAGACTTTTGAACTTCATTTTCAAACTTTCAAAAACGGCCTGTGTAGACTCCGAGTGTCACCACACGCATTCACAACGATTTGTCACACCTATTTCTATTCTCAGTCTCACACATAGCCACAGATATGAAGAACTTTGTTTCGTTCGGTTGACCAGCCAGTATACGCTTGGTTGCTTTTTTTTTTTTTTTTTTGGGCTCTGTCATTAACCAAGTCCTGGTATCCTGTTTTGCGACCTGTTTTGTACTTTGTTTTCGATTCAAGTCTGTCTATATTCTTTTTGGTGCATTTTATGTCACAAACCACTTGTAATAACTTCACTATTCTATGCATGTATACACTTCTGTATATGGACTATAAAAGTATGACATTTTTTAAGCCATGCGTGTTTTTTTCCCCAATCTGTTACCCCAAGATTGGAGGCACACAACTGTAAAGAACATCTTTGGATGCTGTAGCGTGAAATTTTTCCTTCACTTGAATTAGGAAACCCAAACCTGTTCCAACATGGCAATGCTCCTGTGCACAAGCCCCATAAAGATATGCTTTCCACGTGTTAGAAGATGTGGAAGATCTCTGACCTTAACCCTATGAAACGTGATAAATGAATAGGCCTCCTCACCTCACCCACTTCAGTACCTGACTTCACTAAGACCATTTTCCCTGAACGAGTACAAATCTACACAAAATATAGTGTAACATCTCCCCAGAAGAGGAAAAATAGGAAATTTGGAGTAAATGTGGAAAAGATTTAATTTAATAATCATTTTTTCACTTTCATTTGTACCATTTCAACAATTTCCCAGAGAAACTGAGAGGCTTTTTTTTTAAATCCTTGTTTGCATTGTTCTCTAACCAACACTTCCTTTTATCCTAACCAAGCCACTGCACTTTCACTGTGGCCACACACACACACACACACACACACACACACACACACACACACACACACAGAACAAACCCAAACCTGTTTTGTGTATGTAAACGAGACACGATCTACGATTCATTCTTTAGTTGAAACAGCATAAACTCTTCTTTTCCATCTAGGTGGCTACCGACTGAAGCGATTTTCTCTCATTTCTTTCATGGTTTACTGTAATAGTGTAATTGATACTGTATATTTGACTCATCATGAAGTGCAAGTGTCTGAATGAATTCAAGAGAGAATGGAGTGCTTTGTATGTTTCTTTTAGTGTGTGTGTGTGTGTGTGTGTGTAGACCCGATAGGTCTTTAATGACATTTGAAAACACAAGAACAGTTGTAGCTCCCCCACCCACATGCTAAATAACCGGGTTAGCTGAACTCACCCGCTGACTAATACTCCACACTCACATTTACTGTAAGAGTGTTATTCAACCGAAATGTCTGCAGAGTGACAGCACTATACTCAGCATTATGAACACACACACACACACACACACACACACACACACACACACACACATAAATGAAACCCTCATTCTAAGGCTAATTAGACTTCCTAGTATTCCTGTGAAAACGTGGACATTGTTCTCGCTAGCATTAATATTATATCAGAAAAAAAATGAAATAATAATAAAAAATAATAATAATACTAGAACATACGAAGCATAATTAGGACAATATGTGTCCATGGGTAGAGCTAATCATCTTAAGGAACTATAACTAGCATGGATACTGGTACATAGCTAGCATAATTATTACAGTATGATCCATGGGTAGAGCTAATCATCTTAAGGAACTATAACTAGCATGGATACTGGTACATAACTAGCATAATTAGGACAATATGTGCCCAATTTATGGAGCTATTCTTTTGAAGGAACTATACAGTAATTAGCATAGATATTGGTAGATACCTAGCAGAATTAGGGGCTATAACTAGCATGGATACTAGCATAATTAGGACGATGTGTAATTATAGATAGATCTAATCATCTGAAGGAACTGCAACTAGCATAGATACTAGCATATTTTCATTGATTTGTATCTATAGATAGAGCTAGTCATCTGAAGGAACTCTAATTAACATGATATTAGCATAATTAGAAAGATGTGTCTAATTTTTCAAGCTACATGTCTGAAGGAACTATAAATAGCATGGATACTAGCTTAATTTATAATAGCAAAGTCCACTAAAGGCGGCAGATCGTTCTCACATTTAGCTCCTAAACTCTGGAATAGTCTTCCTGACAGTGTTCAGGGCTCAGACACACTCACCCAGTTGAAGTGCAGATTAAAAACTTATCTTTTTAGCAAAGCCTACACATAACACACATCACATATAAACTTGTGCTCCAGAACATCTGATCACATGCACATTATCAACTTGTGCTGTTATTATCATGAACAACAGCTTCTCTTTCTCTCCCCATCCCGAGGCATCCTGAGGTTGCTCCATCCCCAGTCACGTCCCACCTCATGAGGACTAGGGACCTTGAAAGAAGTAGATGTAGAACTCGCAAACACCCCGAACCATCTAGAGACGTACCAGTGCCAGCTGGATCCCACTTCATGTGTGGAGTTTTGACATTGGACCTCCTGGAGTGTTTAAAGGATCTGGCATGGAGAAGCTGGGGTTGGATCTATGATGATCGCAAATGTTGAGCTATTTTATGAGTTGCTCAGTAGCTAATAGTTTTATAACCACAATGACTGTATAAGACTGTAGAAAGAACATCATTCATACTCACACACTCCAGTACTCATGTTAGTTCTCACTCTCCAGTGTTCTATATTGCTTAAAGACTATAATCACACACTTGATGTCACCCAAATGAGGATGGGTTCCCTTTTGAGTCTGGTTCCTCTCAAGGTTTCTTCCTCATAACATCTAAGGGAGTTTTTTCTTGACACAGACGCCATAGCTTGCTCATCAGGGATAAATGCACACCATTCACCTTAACTGTTGATTTTTTTTAAAGCTGCTTTGAGACAATGTCTGTTGTGAAAAGCGCTATGGAAATAAACTGAACTTGACTTCACTTGACTTAATTAGGAGGATATGTGTCAATGGATAGAGTTAGTCATCTGAAATAACTATAACTAGCAAGGATACTGGTACATACATAGCATAATTAGGATGATATGTGTCCTATTTATAGAGCTAGCCATCTGAAGGGACTATAACTATCATGGATACTAGCATAATTGGGACACCCATAATTTAGTATTTCATGTATCCAGTTATTTATACTTGGAATACTAATGATGCTATTTGTCCATGGACACAGCTAGTCATCCAAATTTAACACAGATCATTGTATAGATTTAGTATAGGTAAGATCTGTATTTATGTAGGAATTCACTTTTAAGGAACCATTAATATCATGGGTAATCATCCATACCTAGCATATGCAGGACATAACTATTCTATGCTAATTCAGCTAGTTATGTAGAGTACAGCTCTGATACAGCTAGTTATATAGAGTTAATATAACTATAATTATGGATGCTATGTGATGCATAAAGCTAGTCAAACCATAATTAGAATGAAGAATTTTCCATGCTTAGCATGCTGATGAGATTGTTTATCCTTGAATACGTTATTCAGAATTAACATAATTAGCACAAGGAGTCATACAGGCTAAGCATCAATAGGATGATACTTTAACCAAGAATACAGCGAACTGTATAAAGTTAACATGACTAGCATGAATTGCTATTCATGATAGTATAATTGGGAGGATATGACATCTAAAGCAGTGGTCCCCAACCTTTTTTTGCGCCACGGACCGGTTTAATGTCGGACAATATTTTCACGGACCGGCCTTTAAGGTGTGGCGGATAAATACAACAAAATAAAATCATATGAGCGGCATAAAAACTGTTATTTTTTAAATATAATAATAAACATGAATCCACTGTGTTGATTTTTTGTTCATTTTGCTAGCTTGGGGGTTTGACTTTAGTAATGTATTATGTGTTAGCGGCCGGAGCATCTTCCTTTAAGAAGGTAGAGAATGTAGGTTGGTCATGTGACCGAGGGAGGCATCATGACATGCATCAAGAGTGAGTCATAGACAGATGTGGTGGAGAGAATCTGGTAATTTTCCAAAATAAAACATTGTTCAGAATCAGTTAATAAATAAAATGGAAATAATGTAAGTTATGTATTCTTTCTGTGCAGCCCGGTACCAATTGACCCAAGGACCGGTGCCAGTCCGTGGACCGGGGGTTGAGGACCACTGATAATTGTCCTGGTGAATTATTCATGACTAGCACACTAAGCACATTATTTATTTGAGAATGCAGCTAGTTATCTAGAGTAAACATAACTAGCATGGGTAGTTATATACACTTAACAATACTTAAAAGGGTCCATACATTTATCATAAATTGAGCTAGTCATTATTGGTTAACATAACTAGCATGGATAATTGGCTAAATTAAATAGATATCTCTCTATGCATACAGCTAGCAATCTTAAGAAACCATAAATAGCATTAGTAGGTATAGACCTAGCATACTTTCCACAGACTTTTTCTATGAATACAGCATCTAGGGTTAATATAAATAGCATTAAAAGTTCTAAGACAACTTGGATGATATTTATCCATGAATTTAGCTAGTTTAATTGAGTTAGCATGAATAGTTCAACAGACTTAGCATAAATATGAATTTCTGTGAGGGTTTCTATTTTTTTCTATTTTCAGTTTTTAATTAATTAATGTAACATGAGATGAAAGTGGTGGATCAGTGGCTAAGATGATGGACTGCTGATCCGAAGTTTACGAGTTCAAATCCCAGATTTACCAAGCTGACATTTCTCAGGCCTTGAACAAGGTCCTCGACCCTCAACTGCTGAGATGTATAATTGTATGAGAGAAGTAATGGAATAGAGTGTGTCTTTCAAATGCCCTGAATCTAAATGCCAGCTAGACTACATTTCCTGATTGAGCATTTATACATAAATACACAAATAGGGAAACCAAAATGGCGTCTGATCCAAGACACGAATGACAAACAAAAATGCTGTATTATGACACTCGGTAGGTGAGAAAATTCTCCTACGCTTTAACCATTTTGTTTTGATTAGGGCTCAAGAGCGAAATTTATGATAAGTCTATTTTTAAGTTTCAGAGAAGCTTTTATATGTGAGGTTCTTTCCCCACGCAGCACCATAACCCTCCCCCGGCCTCGACCACAGCCTGACACCTCGCACCACGTTTCTCATTCACAAATTCGCTCGAATGCGCCCAGCACCAAGCAGCCATGCGGTGCTTAATCGAAGGAAGCATCAGGGCGCTTCCATGAAAAAAGATTACGAGCGAATCGATAAACCTATCGATAAAATTGTGTCTGTGTTTTTTTCTTCGTGGTAGCGGTGAGGTTGAGTGTGAGCGGGAAGAGCAGAACACCCACTGCATAGGATGGTGCTTTCCCCAGCAGGAAGACTTCTTTCCGTGAGCCGTCTCAAACACACACACTGATATAGCAGGCACACATTTTAGAGTGGCCACATTTTTTTTTTCACCTCCCCCACAGACATGGAGAGAAAGTGCTGTATTGTCTGTCCCGATGTAAACAAATGATATAATATTACTGAAGAATGCGTAGGCACAAACAGGAAGATCGATTTCCACTCTAGCGTTCGTACTCTGACACACTTCGATCATTTTCCAGTTTTTAACCACAAGAGGATGTAAACAGGATATATTTCACCACCATAAAGGCCAGGGGAAGAAAGAACATCTTAATGATGGTTAAGGAAGAAGGTTTGAGTTGGTGTATCAGTTTAACAAATCAAAGGAGGATTCATCAACGAATGAGCGGTTTATCCTGAGGTGGTGGTCTAAAGAACTATATTTACAAGTTTAAATCATTCTATGTTTGTTTATGGACTGAAGCCCTGGGACACCTTACTGTTCCAGCCATATTTGGTTCTTCTCCAAACTTTTGAAGGCACACAATTGCCTTTGGATGCTCTAGCATGAAATTTTTTCTTCAGACCCAAACTCGGAATTCCGATATAAGAAAATCGAATAAAATGAGGAACAAATGAAAAAAATATTCTTCTTATTCTTATTTAAATTAATATTATTTGTGTCATTTATGTGCTAGCATGTCTTTAAACTCTTTAAGGCTCTTCAAACATACATCGCTCAAGCCAGGAGAATTCATGGCAGGTCATTTCAACTCACAACACACAAAACACACACTTAGTATGACGTATTTTATTGAAAAACAATAGGAAACCAGAGAAATCTAATTAAACCCACATGGACAAAGGCAGAGCTTGCAGATGGTAATAACTGAGATTATTTTGTACTGTATCTTTCCCTCATCATACCACTCAATACAAAGTCATGATAATGCACAATAATAATGAAGCCATCAGATTAAAGGTGTTATGTTCTCCAAGAGTTTAACTGATGAGAAACGAGGCTGAAAATGAGTCATGCTGAAAGTGAAACAGAACCACGCACCTAACACATCAATTATAAATAGCTGAAATTGATCTGCCTGAAGGGATGAGGTGATGTGAGGTAAACACTCAGTGTGAGAACATGCCTGAATTGGGTGCAAATATTTTGAATAATTATGGACAGGAAAGGTGGGAAAGTAAACTGTCCAAATTATAATTTGCACAACTTAATTCATGTAAAAAAAAAAAATCATGATGTTTTAGGGTTAAGGTCAGGGGCGGAGTTAGCATTCGCAACCATTGACTTACGTATTCAAGTGCATTAAATTGAACCAAAAAGCCTTGTTTTAACCCAAATCAATTATTGAAATCATTGGAGGATGGAGCAGAAACATACATGAGTTTTATGAGAGATTGCAATAATATTAATTCCATCTATATCAACAGCATAACTGACAGTTTCTCCTCCACAGCTACATCACCCCATTCCATAACTGATAATGTGGGATGTTAAATGTAAATAAATCCTGCTTGCACATTTGATCATTATTTATTATGGAAATGTACATACCTGTGATGTTGTTTCAGATCTACAGAATATTTACCAAATATGAAAAAAATAGTATCCTGATTTACATCATTGTGACCCTGATCAGATGGTTACTAAGGGTGAATGAGTGGAGCACTATGAAAAATAACAAATCATTTATTTATATCGATTTCAATTGCGCAAAATTGAATGAATTTTTCGTACCAAATAACATACACCAACTGGACACACGTTTGTAGACATGTGACTGATACCATGTTTATTCCCCATTTGGTGTCCCTATAAGATCCACCATTCTGGGAAGGTGAGGTGAGAAGGTGAGGTGAGAAGGCCTGTGGTGCAGTCAGTGTTCACATTCATCATGTTCATTAGGGATGAAGCTCTATAGCAGATCTTCCACTCTGAACAATGTAAAGCATATCTTCATGGAGCTGGCTTTGTCATGCTGGAACAGGTTTGGTCTACTAAAGTCAAGTGAAAGGAAATGTAATGTTACCACATCCAAAGATGTCCTATTGTGTGAAGAGTGGGAAGAGTTTGGGGAAGAACTGCATAGCATATGGCTAAAAAAGTCAGGTGTTCCAATAATTTTGCTAAATAGAGTATTACAATTTGTTTACATTCTAATAATATATATTTACAACAGTAGGTTTGGCAATAGTGCACAGGTCACAGGTTTATTTACATATATACATATATAAGGTTTATTTATATAAAGTGTGGGAAATAATTATTTGTTCTGATTTTGTAAATTTACCCCCTTACAAAGAAATGAACAGTCTAGAATTTTCATGGTAGGTTTATTTTAACAGAGAGAGAAAGAATCTCAAAAGAATACAGATAAAAATAATAAATTAATATTATATATGAAATCATTTTTATCTGATCTGGTGAAATAAGTATTTATTCCCTACAAACCAGCAAGAATTCTGATTCTCACACACCCAAATTAGTCCTGAACCTTTAAGAAAGAACTCCTAATATCAACTCATTATGTGTATAAAAGACACCCGTCACAGAATCAACCTCTTCTATTTAAACCTCTCCACCACCATGGGAAAGACCAAAGAGCTGTCAAAGGATGTCCGGGACAAGATTGTAGACCTGCACAAGGCTGAAATGGGCTACAAGACCATCAGCAAGAAGCTTGGTGATAAAGAGACTACTGTTGGCGCGATAATTTGAAAATGGAAGAAATTAAAGAAAAGTCAGTCGCCCTCGGTCTGGAGCTCCATGCAAAATCTCACCTAATGGGGTGAGGATGATTCTGAGAAAGATGAGGGATCAGTCCAGAATTACACAGGAAGAACTTGTTAATGATCTCAAGGGAGCTGAGACCTCAGTCACCAAGAAAACTATTGGTAACACATCTCCTGGAGCTATTCGAGTGTGTGGCCACCTTGGGCAAATGGTCGGACTCAGAGCGAGTGCTCCGCCTTCTGCCACTTCTTGCCGATCGCCTGCTGAAATACCGCAGTGGGCAATACTCCAGCAAATAGGATGGCGTATTGGAGCAGTTCGTCGTACTGCTTCTGCTGAGGAACCCTCGATTCCTATCTCCAGCTCTCTCTCACGTTCTTTTCTTTGCCTCTTCTCGCTCTCCCCCATTCTCCCCCTTTGGAAATGAGGGCTAATCCCTCTGAAGACGGTCGCTCATCATCGGACACCTCCCCTTTTCTTACCTACTTTTCACCTCGCTGTCTGTGTCTCCTGACTCACAGGTGGGTGACTTGGACCACACAGGTGTGGGGGAAGCCTGGGCCGGTCTGATTGTGTTGCGGGAAGCTGGGGAATCTCCTGGATCAATGTCCCGTTATGGAGTAAGGGTGATGGTCCGGATCCCCCGAGACACCGCAGGCTGCCCCGATCAAGCTGAAGTGTACCGCATACCAGTGAGTATCCAAGGGGGTACACACTATTCAATTCAATTCAATTCATTTTTATTTGTATAGCGCTTTTAATAATGAACATTGTCTCAAAGCAGCTTTACACAGATAATGTGGTGATTAAAAGTAAATATGTTCTTTGTAAGTAAGTTTGTCCCTGATGAGCAACTGTGGCAAGGAAAAACTCCCCGAGATGGCATAAGGAAGAAACCTTGAGAGGAACCAGACTCAAGAGGGAACCCATCCTCATCTGGGTTGCACCGAATGTCCGTTTAAAGCAGATATACAATGTTGCTGGGTACAGTGATGATGATCAGAAGCGAACTGCATCCTGAGTCAGTGTAGCAGACTGTTGACAATAACTACAGTCCAAGCCATCCTCAAAGCTCCCGTTCTTACTCCGGAATTTCAGGGAACCACCCAAGGTGTTGATGAGAAACCGTCCCAAGCTGCACAGAGTGGCCTCCAGTCGAAGAGAACACTATCCAGAGGCAGGCCTGGACGAAGTGGGAAGATCCACTGAGGGGAAAGGGGCAGGAACAGTGGTCACTGGAGCCTCAGGAGCATGTTTAACTCGACCGAGAGAAAGAGAGAGAGAGAGAGAGAGAGGGAGAGAGAGAGAAGAGGGTGACAGGAAGAGAATGATATGAATTATCAAGTGTCCTTATTGTTGTATGAAAGTTAATGTCACTGTGCAGTTTGGACTCTGGCAAGACTCGCTATGGCAGCATAACTAAAAGGGAGAACCAGAAGGTAACAAAGACATGAGGGATCTCTGGGATAAGAGACGACCCACCACACCACCGTCAACAAACCTGAGTGAACGTGTGAATGTGAGGGGATGACAGCAAACAAATATCCTAGTTCACCAAACACTCTATATCCATGTTCCCTCCAGATCTGAGCCTTTACCTAAGAAAAAAAATCTACACTAGTCTTTGGTGGATTCAGGCTGTAGACAGACCACCATCCACTAAAGCCTGGTTCAGTGTGAGGCTTTGAAAACTGCACGCTGGGTGAAGGTAAAATGTTTGCACAGGGACATCCACAAATATCCACTAGTGGCCATCACTATACAATTGTGGAGGAAAATGATATCGTTGAGGCGGCGGTTAGTCCCCGCCTTACCCATCCACTAATATTGGGAATGTATTGGACCGCTTTTCCACATTTGTTAAGAAGTATGTGTGTGGATAGGTTCTGTTACAAGGCGAATCGGTATAGGATGTGTGCTATGCTGGTTGGGGAGGCAGTGCCCGGGCTGTGGGCCGTCAGCTCTGCATCTGACAGACACGGGGAGAGGGGAGGGCTACACCCCCCTCTCTCTCCGGGGAATTCCCCTCAGGGAGGCCTCGGCCGCCCATGACCCTGTCGCCAGTTCACCACTGTTCCTTCCTTGGACCACTTTTGATAGATAACGAACAATGCAGACCAAGAACATCCAACAAGAGCTGCAGTTTTGAAGATGCTCTGACCCAGTCGTCTAGACATCACAATTTGCTCGAATCCTTATGCTTGCCCAATTTTCCTGCTTCTAACACATCAACTTTATCTATCTAATAATGTAATGTAATTTAATAAATACAATCTTAAGATTTTGTTTTAAAAAGCAGGATAATGTTAGGGGGTAACATTTAGGTGTTATACTTTTTCTAGTAGAAGGGTCCTTTCAAGCATATTAAGCCAAAAGTATGTGTGTTCTTATGTATATATGTTTGTGTGTGTGTGTGTGTGTGTGTATGTGTGTGTGTGGGAGTGAGTGAAACCAAGCAATCTTAGCCTAGTTTCATATCCTAGCTCTCTTATACAGAGGAAGTCAAACGAACTGAACTATGATCAGGTGCCATAACATGTTTGTTCAGCTCAGTTAATAAAAAGTAAATATAAAGACAAAATTTAACCTGTAAATAAAAAAAATAAAAAAATTGATATCATTTATTGTTTGTTTGCATTCGGGGACTTAAGAAAATAAAATTGGCAGGTTTCGCTCTGTGGAGAGACAAGGAATCAGTGCACATTTGCAAAAAATGTCAAAATAGCAGAGATATTGGATATTGGTACAGTATTGCTAGCAGGTTAGGGCTGAAAACAGGTTTGTAACTTTCAGTTTGACACACAAAATAAAATATTTTTGTCACATGTGCACATGAAATGACTATGTGGACATGATAATTAATAGGCAAAATACAAATTTCAACAGTGGTTTCTTTGTGTTGCTGTGTTCCAATTCTGAATCTTTTTCTAATTTAACGTTCAAGGAAAGGAGTTTGTTTTAGACAAAAAAGCAAGTTTGAAGTTTGTCTATTGTTAAAACTGTTAATCTGTTTTTAATGAGTCTCATAACAAGTACCAAATCTTTTCTTCATCTCCAAATTGTCTTAGAAAGGTCATAAAAATCATGGAGCTCGGCACTGTAATTCACATCCTGTTACGACTCGCCGTATTAACCTTTACCTACGATATTACACTGATAATAAAGATCAACAACAGGCAGGGATGTGTATCATTACCAGGTGTATCATATCCAGGGTTACTGTTATTCAGAAGTAAACAAAGAATGTTCACAGGTATAAAAACCTGCTCCTTTCAATTTTATCTAATATACACTATTTGGATAAACATTTTCGGAAGTTTATGTGAATTTTGTACATCCCATTCCACATTTAGTCCTCATTTACTCTTATAAGAAGCTCCACTCTTCTGGGAAGATGTTTCTCTAGGTTTTGTGATTGAGATTTGTGCTCATTTGGTGATCAGAGTGGTAGTAAAGTCAGGTAGCTGAGGTGAGGAGGAGTGTGGTGCATTCACATTCATCATGTTCAATAGGGTTGCAGGTCTATAGCAAGAGATCTTCTACTCCAACCCATGGAAAGCAGATCTTCATGACGCTGGATTGTGAAAGGGACATTGTTATGCTGGAACTGGTTCGGTTCTCTTAATTCAATTGAAGGAAAACAACCTATGGGTGAAAAGTCAGGTGTCCCAGTACTGTCCATATCCATGTCTTCTTCTTTCTCTTCTTCTTCTTCTTCTTCTTCTCCTTCATTTGAACTTGAAGACCAAAACCTGTTTCAGCATGACAATTCTCGTGTGCAAAACGCCATGAAGACCAACTTTACATGGTTTGGCGTGAAAGATCTCCTCCTATAGTACCTTTGGTGTGAATGTGAATAATGACTGCACCCCAGGCCTCTCATTTTATTTTCTTTTTGCATAAACTCTCTCTCTTTTAGAACGTGAACCATGACATTCATGAGCAAGACTCACTGAAGTTCCTTTAAACCAGATATGTACAGTAAACTGGTGTGTCACAAGTCCTCATACACCCACACACAGGTATGAAATAACACACACACACACACACACACACACACACACACACACACACACACACATTTCATATGATATCATTAGCTGAAATTAGAACTTCACAAGATATCTCCAGGATTTGAAGTTTTTGTGTTGGAGAATTGAACTTGTTTTTAGACACCAAACTTCAGTCATCTGATTTAGGATTGATGAGATAAAGAGTTTTTTGGTGCTTGATTGTTGAATCATGTTGTTGAATTGTTGATTGTTGAATGAATGAATAAAGCATTTCACTAAATGACATTTTTATTTGAATTTAAATGCATATATACTGTAATTGTACACAATATGACACACACTGTGGACACCTGCTCTGTGACTTAAACCGGGAAAGAATAAAATAAATATAAGGAATAAAAATAGATTTAAGAATCACATAGAAATAATGAATTAAATTAATATAATGGAATTATAACATTTCATATTATATTATATTATATTATAAAATATATTCTATTTTATTTTATTATATTATATTGTATTTTATTGTATTTTATTATATTATATTAAACTATATACTCTGTATGTTAGTTTTACATTACATCACATTATATAATATTATATAAAATTATATAAGTATATACTCTGTACATACTTTATAATATATTGTATCATATATGCTGCATGTTATCTTTACATTACATTAAATTATTCTATTCTATTCTATTCTATTCTATTCTATTCTATTCTCTGTATGTAAAATTATATATAGTATTGTATTATATATGTACGCTGTATGTTGGGGAAGTAATAAGCTCAGTGGTTAATGCTCTGGGTTCCTGATCAGATGGTCAGGGGTTCAAGCCCCAGTATTGTTAAGCTGCCACTCTTGGAGTCCCTGAGCAAAGCTTTTAAACCCTCAGTGCTACAGAGGTGCTGTATCACGGCTGAATATACGTCTGAAAAGGATTTCACTGTGCTGTAATGTACATGTGACAAGTATAAAGTACATTTTCTTTCTAAACAAAGATACACATAATTCAATAAAAAAGTGTGTCATGATTTAACACGGACAACATCTCGAGATTTTTTTTTTTTTTTTAGATTTTCTTGTTTCTCTCTCAATCTCATGACATTTGTGATCAAGATGCAAAAACGTGAGTTCCTTTAAACCAGACATGTACAGTAAACTGGTGTGTGTCACAAAGTCCACACACCCGCACACATTGGGCTTAAATAACACACACACACACACACACACACACACACACACACACACACACACACACACACACACTTCCACACACACACACACACACACACACACACACACACATACACGTGGCTGCAAAGTGAATCTGGGAAATGAGCAAAAAATCCCCCCACCTCAGAAAGCAAGCGAGTGAGAGGGGAAGAAGCTGAGTGCATGTGATGCATTGGATGTGTGTGTGTGTGTGTGTGTGTGTGTGTGTGTGTGTGTGTGTGTGTGTGCACTTAGCAAGCACAGTAAAAATTATAATACAGTAATGACAGTGTATGGACAAGATGACTTTCATACGGTCAGTTAAGCCGTTAGCTGAGTAATTTAACCCTTTCTTCCTCAAACACTTCACACATGAACCTCAGAGATATTTCAGGACTGCTCTAACTCTTCTTCACCGTCAGTTACTCTCTGTTTCATGAAACACACTAATCCAACACACATATCTCAGGCTGATAAAAAATACGAAAAAAGATGCACAATGGCGCATGAGCGATAAGAACTAAGACACCATGCTGTCCTGCATCCTGACATTAACATACAGCTGATGAATCAATCATTATATATTTGTAATTAACATTCCAGAAACAAACATCTCCTCAGAGGTAAAAACCAGACCATATGAATAAGTATGTACTCCCTGTGACCAACATTACAGTGGATTAGAGGAAGTGCCTACAGGGACCTGACCATAATATTGGTATGGACTTCTTTTTGAAGATCTCAATCTCAACATTTTGTCTCCATTTGCTGTTATAATCAGCTCCACACTCTACTGGGAAGATGTTCCACTAGATTTTGTGGAAGTCAGGTGCTGATGTAGGTGAGGTGATGAGGCCTGGGATGCGGTCATCTTTCCAGTTTCATCTCAGTAGGGTTGAGGTCAGATCTCTAAAGCTGGAGATCTTCCAAATCTTCCAACCAATGCAAATCATATCTACATTGAGGAAGTGCATAGGAAAATCATCAGGTTCGGGTCTCCAAGTTCAAGCGAAAATGCCATACGTCCTATACGGTTGTGTGCCTCACGGTTTAATGAAAAACCGCATATGTCTGGAAATTTTTTTTTTTGCCATATTGCATTTATACTACACTACAATTTCGTTCGTTGCCAGATTTTCTAATCCAACCCGGGGTGAAAATGACATTTTTTTCGACGACATAATAAAACAAATCAGGGTCATGGAGCGCTTGAGAGTAATATGCTTGATTTCAAAGCTTTTCTTCGAATTGAGTTTTTCTGTGAAACGTTCGCGCTGATTTTTTATTTCCAGCAGGTTTTGTTTCCTGTAAAGGTGCACCACCGACGGTCCTGCTTCTTATTTTTCGGAGGTAAAAATAGCATGAGGGAGAAGCGCGGACGGGAAGCTCCTGCGAGGAGGGTCACTTTCGTTGGCTTAGCGTCACGCTCGAGGTGAGCTCGCGAAGCAGAAGTGCTACCAGTCCTACCCGGGAAGACGGGCCGAGATTTAACAAAAGAACTTTAATTTTATTTTCAATTTCACACAAACCATGGAATAGACTAGCATCCGATGCTAATCAGCGATCGTTTATTATTTATCACCTTGCAAGTGAGGCCGTTGTCGATGAATTCCTTTTGGACATCCTAGATTACTTATGAAAGAGTTTCTGAGAAAATCTGTTTGGGGTGAGGGAAATGGTTTCGGATGCATTTCCTTTAATCTCAGGGACACTAATTAAGAAGGTTAGAAAAGAACATTATATAAGCAAAAGTTTGTGGACACCTGAGCATAAGAGTATGTGCTTTTTTTGAACACACGTATAGTCTACATTTGCTGTTATAATAACTTCCACTCTTCTGGGAAGATGTTCCATTACATTTTGTGGAGATTTGTGTGAGATCTCATTCAGACACAAGGGTGTTAGTAAAGTCAGGTACTCATGTAGGGGAGGAAGTGAGGAGGCCTGGGGTGCAGTCAGCGTTAACATTTATCATGTTCAATAGGTTTGGAGCTCCATAGCTGGAGATCTTCCACATCTTCCAACTCATGTAAAGCAGATCTTCACTGTTTTGTGCACAGGGGCATTGTCATGTTTTAGGTCTTCTTGTTCAAGTGCAAAGGAAATTCAGTCCTACCACATCCAAAGACGTCTTATACAATTATGTGCTGCCAACTTTGTGGTAACAGTTTGGCCATACTTTTGTCTGTATTAATCACAATGGTTAGGTTAGAATTAACCCCTGAGCTTAGTACATTTCAGTAGTATCTGGTTGTATGCTCAGATAACACTGATGTCCAGACTGCTGAGTAAGACCCAAGCCACTCTGATGGTGTTTATACACCACTAAGGACTGAGGTATTTAAGGAACCTTAAAGTTGAAATCTTAGCTCATTGCTGCCCCCTGCTGGACAAGATACACTCTATTGTCAAAAGCTATTGACATAAAGCCTTGAAGCTCAATACTCAGCACAGTGTTTATTACATTTATAAGAATGTAATAAGAATATATATATATATATATATATATATATATATATATATATATATATATATATATATATATATGTGCATATATATAAACATAAACACACACACACACACACACACACACACACATATATATATATATATATATATATATATATATATATATATATATATATAGTACAAAACGTGTGTACTTATAAATTATAAGACCTTAAAAATGTGACATGTTGTGACTGTCGCAGCAGACAGGGGAAATAAAAAAGAAATTATAAGCATTATATATAAATTTATAATAAACACACACACATACACACACACCTGTAGCATATTTATATTTTATAAAAATGTTAATATATACTGTATATAAAATTAAATAAATATATTATATTAAATAAACATATATATATATATATATATATATATATATATATATATATATATATATATATATATATATATGTGTGTGTGTGTGTGTGTGTGTGTGTGTGTGTGTGTGTGTGTGTGTGTGTGTGTGTATTTATATATATGTTATTTTTTATTATGATTACTCATTATTTTTTGTATTTTTAAGTATTTTTTCATCTATCTATCTATCTATCTATCTATCTATCATCTATCTATCTATCTATCTATCTATCTATCTATCTATCATCTATCTATCTATCTATCTATCTATCTATCTATCTATCTATCTATCTATCTATCTATCTATCTATCTATCTATCTTTCTGTCTCTCTGTCTCTCTGTCTGTCTGTCGAGTCATGTGACATTGAAGCAGTGAAATAAATTTGTTTGTTGTTATTTATTTATTTATTTATTAATTAATTAATTAATTAATTTATTTTTAGCTTTTATTTTATTCATATATTTTGTCCCTCTTTTGTACTACGTCGCCAAATAAAAATGTTTATAGATAAAAATAAATTCCATTTTTAAAATAATTTCTTTTTATTAAAATATATATATATATATATTTTGGATAAAATCATTTAATCTAATATTATTCGATTTGCCCCAAAGTATGTATTTGTGTCAGTTGTCTAGGTTTGATTCAGGAACCCAAGCGGTAAAGATTCTTCGTGTGTCCGTATGGGGGCAGAATCGGCTGCAGGGGATTTTCTGAGAGAAAAAGTTTATGGAACCAAAGAACCTTTTCTTCTATCCAGTGAGCTCTTGAGGAACCTTTGAAGAACCTTTAAAGAACCTAGAACCTTTGAAGGGTGCACTGTCCATCATCAACCCATATGAAAGTACGGTGTATGTATGTGTGTGTGTGTGTGTGTGTGTGTGTGTGTGTGTGTGTGTGTGTGTGAGAGGAGTTGACATTAGTCTTGCTGGGTGGTTTGCGTATCGTTTTCAGACGACAGCTCGATGGGTGGTCTCTGTGTGTGTGTGTGTGTGTGTGTGTGTGTGTGTGTCGAATGAAGAAACATTGTACACTCGCTTTTTCTTTAAGCCCTGACATCTGCTCAGGACTCACACATGTTTAAATTTTAGGTTAAGTAAATGAACCAATGAGATCAAGGCGAAAGTTTTCGATCGTCTCTCTGCCAGCACAAATGCCCTCTGTGTCTCCGTACGGCGGCGCAAAAAAACACACTTCCTCCAGAAAAAAACAGAAACCAGGTCTAAAAAATGTGTGAAATAAAAACTGCAGGATATTTTGGAGAAGTTACAAATACAAAATATGCAGTGCATTTGGAAACTCTGCCGACCCTCTTGACCTTCTCCAGTGAACCGCTTTTTCCATAAAAGAAACTCTGATTGTGCTTCAGGTGCCTGCTGGAAAACTCCAAGTGGGCTTCCATGGGTTTTGCACTGAAGAGAGTCTTCCGTATATCAACACTGCCATAAAGCCCAGATCAGTGGAGGAATGCAGTGATAGTTGTCCTTGTGGAACTTTGTCTCATCTCAACACAGGATCTACACAAGGCCTTTCTCCACTGTCCAAAAGTCCTGGTTGCTCCACACTCCTTCCATTTGAGAATTATGGAGCTCCAGTGTGCTCCAGAGCTCCTGTCACTGTGCTCCAGTGCATCGTCAATGATTTTTTTGTATCCTTCCTCAAATCTGTTCTTCGCAACAATCCTGTTTCTGAGCTCTGCAGGCAGTTCCTTTGACCTCATGGCTTGTTTTTTTTTTTCTCTGATTTGCATTGTCAGCTGACTATAGAGAGGTGTGCTTCTCTCTAAATCATCTCCAATCAATACTTTTCCAGAGCCGAACTCTAATCCAGGTGTAGAAACATCTCAGAAACGATCAAGAGAACTTGATTGAATTTTCATGTGTTGTTGAGAAAAGTGTGAATACTTATGTACATGTGATAATTCAGTTTTATATATTGATTAAAAAAAAAAAAAAAAAAAAAGGTACAGACATTTCTAGAATTCTTTCACTTTTTCTATTTTTGTATAATAAAGAATATGTGGTGCCTTTTATTTATTTATTATTTTTTAAATTGCATTGACGTCCGTATCAGAATCGCTTCTGCGTTCAGGCTGCTCAGGTCACCTCCAGTGTAGGAGACAATGCTCTCAAAAGCAGACACACACACACACACACACACACACACACACACACACACACACACACTCCTGGAAGATCAAAACGGAAGCGTGTGTGTGTGTGTGTGTGTGTGTGTGTCCTTATTTTAGAACAGTACATCCAAACCATCTCCTGTCACTCACCATGACTGGCAGAAATCCAGGACATTTTCAATTTCAGGAAACAGATCTGAATCAATAAACAAGAGCCGCTTTCCTGATTCCTGGATTCCCGATGCAAGGAAGGGGAAATTCAAATGAAAACAATAACTCTCTGCCTGTCTGTCTGTTGTCTGTCTGTCTGTCTGTCTGTTTGTCTCTCTGTCTGCTCAGAAATGTACTTCTATTTCACAGTTTAATGGAGACACAATAAACAGCATTTGTAGGTTTTTTTTTTGTGCAACAAAATATCATATAAGGGAAAATTAACATCGAAAAAACCCTTTACAACAGTTACAGATGATCTAAAAGCTGTTCAGAGGACGCACAAATAGTTAGGCGCTGTTATAAACATTAGAGGCTGGAATAAAAGTTATATAAAAGGTAGAAATCATTATAAAAAACAGTTAGTTTTATTATATACATTAAAGGGCCATTAGAAGAGAATTATAAGTGGCTGTTATAAAAGTTAAGAGCTGATATAAAAGTCATAAAAAGGACCAGATTAAATCATTAACGGCTGATATATAAACATTTAATACTCATTATTAAAGGTTGGGGTTGATATAAAATTTAGGGACTAATATAAACATTAGGGTCTGACATATAAATTAGAGACCGTATAGACATTAGGAGCCAATATAAAGGGTAAACGCCGATATAAAAGTTAATGACCAATATTAAAAAATGGCACCCAAATGTAAAAGGCTGAAAGTTACAGGAAATAGTTAGAGGACTGATGAAAAATGTTGGACAATATAAGCATTTGGGGCCGATAAAAAAGGTTAGGGGATCAGTAATAATAATAATATATAAAATTCAGTATAAACATTAAGGGCTCATGCTAAAATTTAGGAGCTGATATAAAGTTAGAGGCTCATACAAAATTTTGCAGGTTGATTTAAAAATTCAAGGTTGATATTAACATTAAGAGCCATTAAACATCGAGGGAACATGCAAATATTAGGGGCCAATATAGCAGGTATGGGCTGATATAACAAAAATTTGGGGCCATATTAGAAGCTGACATAAAAGTTAGATAAAAATTAGATATATATCCGACATAAAAATTATGGGGCCAGGATAAAAAAATAAATAAAAATTTTACCAATGTTAACAGTAGGGGCCGTTAAACATTGAGGGCCAATAATAAAATTATATAAATAAATTGAAAAATAAATAAATAAATATTTTGTGGCTAATATATATGTAAGGGGCTGATAAAAAAATTTAGGGATCGACATTAAAATTAGGGTCCAGGATAAACATTAGTAATTTATATAAAAGTTAGAAACCGATATAAAAATTAGGGGGCCAAGATAAAAAAAAAAAATAATTATTCAACCAATGTTAACAGTAGGGGCTATTAAACATTGAGGGCCAATAATAAAGTTAAATAAATAAATAAATAAATAAATAATTTGCGGCTAATTTATATGTAAGGGGCTGATAAAAAATTTAGGGATCGACATTAAAATTAGGGTCGAGAATAAACATTAGTAGTTGATATAAAAGTTAGAAACCGATAAAATGTTTTGGGGCTGATAAAAAAAAAAATTATAATTATAATTATAAGCCGATATAAAGTTTTAGAGATCAATGAAAAAAATGTTGTGGTTATCAAAATTAGAGGTTGATATAAAAGTTAGGGACTAATATAAAAAATTTGGGGCTAAAATTAGCATTAGGGGCCGAATGTAAACATTAAGGACCAATAGAAATTAGGGGCTGATATTAAATGTTAGGGGTCATTAACAAAGTTCAAATTTTGATTTTTAAGTAAAAAATTAGAGGCTGATATAAAAGTTAGGGACTAAAATGTTTATGATTAGTTGTCAGAAGCATGATACTGTGTTTACTGGTGGACATTAACATAATGAAGTGTTTTTTTCACTTGGTTTTGGTCACTGTGGTTAAATACAAGTATCTGTATTAAGTATCTGTACTTGTCAGAGAATTTTAATTTTGGGAAACTTTTTCTTCACTATATTTGACTGTGTGATTTGTTACTTTTGACTTCACCATAATACAGAAAACTTTTAAAAACTCTACTTTTTTATTAATTTTTTTTTAATTAATGTCTGATGTGCAGGAAAAAACAGTGAACTGCATCTATTATCCACAAAGAGTTCTCATACCTCACTATTTTTTTTTTGCAAAAATCTTTTATACTTCTCTTCTAGTTGCAGAGGAGGAGTTTCACTGGAGTCAGATTTAATCAGGGGATTAGGACTCAGACTCGAGTACAGGAATGATTTACTGTGTAAACCGTTGCTGTTGGTGCTGTGAGCAGCCGTGTTGATTTCGTATCACTTGCTGGACTTGGGGTCAAGGAGACCATCCTGACTTTCAATTTTTTTAGGAATTTTGTGATGATATTTTTACGAGTTACGAATTTCAGTCGAACGCAGCACTGGGAAAATGTACATGCTGGAAATCTGACTGGAAAAAAAAGAAATATGAAAAGTGAACCAGTTTTGCACTTCAAAAAGAAATGTTTTTTCACTCAGATGGTATTTGTTCTTTCTTTTGATTACATTAAACATAAAAATGACTTATTTTCATTCGTGTAAGAAAATAACTAAAATTAAAATGTGTGAGGGCGAGCAGAAGTTAATGCACCGTACAGATGGGAACAAAAACCTCAGCAATGTTTAATGATGTCTTAGTCATGACAAAACACACACACACACACACACACACACACACACACACACACACACACACACACACACACACACAGGACGTCTGCTTTGTGTCAGTGTAGCTTATTGTGGCGGCGCGGTGTAACTCCAGCTGGAAGCTGTCTGATTGTCTATAATCCATTATCTGAGTAAATGGACACACACACGCTGAGAGGCCTGCAAACCTAAACACACTCCTCATGATTCACACACACACACACACACACACACACACACACACACACACACACACACACACACACGGTAATTCGGCAAGAAAGCCATCATTTAATGAAGCGACATCCACCGAGCTGGAAGATCTGACAGAGCACTAAGTGCCTTGAGATTTGGGGAAGTGGAGAGGAAGCAGGACCACCTTGACTTAGACTAAGGCACACACACACACACACACACACACACACACACACACACACACACGTTTTTAAATTTCAATAAAATTACATTTTATTAAAACATAAAATTGGTTGTTGTTTATTATTAACGCAGTTTCTTATTATTTATGACCAGCAAGTTACATTTTAAAGTAATTTATAAAAAAAGATACATAAATAAAACAGAATAAATCAAATTAATGTAATAAACATTTTATCATATTGAATAAATAAATGAAAACAGAAATTCTTGAAGCTGGACATAAAAGGCGTAAGAATCTGTATCACTAGCGTCGGTGATGACCAGGAAGTGGCAGCGATTTTGCACAAAACAAAAAATTATTTTTACAAATCGTATTTCTGCGCACTACAAATCGTATTCCCGGTACAGAGTGAGTATCCACAGTGACACTGCGCTAACTCCAGTGTCTATTTTATATCCCTGTCAGTGCTGTGTATGTTTTCAAGTTTGATAATAACAATAAATAGAAACAGTGACAAAGTGCAAAAGGGAAATTCCTGAGGGAACTCAGATTGTACCCATGTTCCGCTTATAAAAAGGATTGCATTCGGTACACATGTGCACAGAACCAAGAGCCCTGTAGCTGTATATATACAGTGTTACCCCCAAATACGTATAATTCAGAATATAAATCATAATTCATAACATTATTGTATCAGTTTACACATGAACATTCAAAATACAAATCATCCGAATCTCACAGGCTAAAATTTTGAAGGGACAATGAGATCGATAGATAGATAGATAGATAGATAGATAGATAGATAGACAGACAGACAGACAGACAGACAGACAGACAGACAGACAGACAGATAGATAGATAGATAGATAGATAGATAGATAGATAGACTGTCTGACTAATAGATAGATAGATAGATAGATAGACAGACAGACAGACAGACAGACAGACAGACAGACAGACAGAGACAGACAGACAGATAGATAGATAGATAGATAGATAGATAGATAGATAGATAGATAGATTAGATAGATAGATAGACAGACAGACAGACAGACAGACAGACAGATAGATAGATAGATAGATAGATAGATAGATAGATAGATAGACTGTCTGACTAATAGATAGATAGATAGATAGATAGACAGACAGACAGACAGACAGACAGACAGACAGACAGACAGACAGATAGATAGATAGATAGATAGATAGATAGATAGATAGATAGATAGATAGATAGATAGATGATAGACTGTCTGACTAATAGATAGATAGATAGATAGATAGATAGATAGATAGATAGATAGATAGAATAGATAGATAGATGAACAGACTGTCTGACTAATAGATAGATAGATAGATAGATAGATAGATAGATAGATAGATAGATAGATAGATAGATAGATAGATAGATAGATAGACTGTCTGACTAATAGATAGATAGATAGATAGATAGATAGATAGATAGATAGATAGATAGATAGATAGATAGACTGTCTGACTAATAGATAGATAGATAGACAGACAGACAGACAGACAGACAGACAGACAGACAGATAGATAGACAGATAGATAGATAGATAGATAGATAGATAGATAGATAGATAGATAGATAGATAGATAGATAGACTGTCTGACTAATAGATAGATAGACAGACAGACAGACAGACAGACAGACAGACAGATAGATAGACAGACAGACAGACAGACAGACAGACAGACAGACAGATAGATAGATAGATAGATAGATAGATAGATAGATAGATAGATAGATAGATAGACTGTCTGACTAATAGATAGATAGATAGATAGATAGATAGATAGATAGATAGATAGATAGATAGATAGATAGATGAATAGATAGATAGACTGTCTGACTAATAGATAGATAGATAGATAGATAGATAGATAGATAGATAGATAGATAGATTAGATAGATAGATAGATAGATAGATAGATAGATAGATAGATAGATAGATAGATAGACTGTCTGACTAATAGATAGATAGATAGATAGATAGATAGATAGATAGATAGATAGATAGATAGATAGATAGATAGATAGATAGATAGACTGTCTGACTAATAGATAGATAGATAGATAGACAGACAGACAGACAGACAGACAGACAGACAGACAGATAGATAGATAGATAGATAGATAGATAGATAGATAGATAGATAGACTGTCTGACTAATAGATAGATAGATAGATAGATAGATAGATAGATAGATAGATAGATAGATAGAGATAGATAGACAGACAGACAGACAGACAGACAGACAGACAGACAGACAGATAGATAGATAGATAGATAGATAGATAGATAGATAGATAGATAGAAAGACTGTGACTAATAGATAGATAGATAGATAGATAGATAGATAGATAGATAGATAGATAGATAGATAGATAGATAGATAGATAGATTGATAGATTGATAGACTGTCTGACTAATAGATAGATAGATAGACAGACAGACAGACAGACAGACAGACAGACAGACAGACAGACAGACAGACAGACAGATAGATAGATAGATAGATAGATAGATAGATAGATAGATAGATAGATAGATAGATAGATAGATTCTCCTCCTGTGGAGCTCAACCCGTATTAAAAAAAGGATGAATGTGAATATTTCTGTATTAAATACATTTGTAATAAATCTCAGGTTTATACTAAAGTACAGTCTTAGAGTCACATTACAGTCTGAGAAGATAAAGTGATGGACGTTTCTTTTCAGTGTAATATTTAATATAATTCATATAGACATGAATATGATGAGACTTTTTTTGTAAAGATGAACACTGGTTATTTATTTTGGATAAATAAAAGCATAATAATATGCACCAGTGTGTACACTTTAAAATATAACTCAAATCTTTCTATATGGAAATCAAGTGCTTTCACTGAAAACCTCCTGTCAGTGAACACGAAGGGTCAATCTGCCGTAAATCTGCTTACTGTCTCCAGGATTCAGCTCTGCAACCCATCTGATCTACACACACACACACACACACACACACACACACACACACACACACACACACACACACACACACACACTACTTTCATATGGGTTGATGATGGACAGTGCATTCTTCAAAGGTTCTTTAGAGGTTCTTCAAGGTCTCACTGGATATAATAAAAGGTTCTTTGCTTCCTAATAGACGTCAATTATACATTTTTCCTCTCTGAAAAACCCTGTGACTGATTCTCCCTAGGATTCTTCAACCAAACCTACAAAACCTACACCAATACATCGCTTTTCCGAAAAATCTAATAGCCCTGACTTAGAGTCACACACACACACACACACACACACACACACACACACACACACACACACACACACACACATTATATATACATATATCAGAACAGTGAAGCAAAAGCAGCCAACAAGAACTCAACACCTCTGATAATTCCTCAGGATTGTTGTAAAATCATTCCAGGTGACGACCTCATGATCCCGACTGAGAATGCAAAGCCGTCATCAAAGCTAGTTGTACTTAGTAAATGACTTGTACTTAGTTACTTTGACGAATCGTGTTAAGTGAAGTGTGTAAAAAAAATTCAATACAAACAACATCAATAACAAAAAAAAAACAGCAACTAAACGATCACATCTGTTAAAAAGAGGAGGAAGTAAAACGAGTTCAATGCAGATCCTTTCAGCTTTAATAATTTATTATATAAACTGATTCTAAAATACACACACACACACACACACACACACACACACACACACACACACACACACACATATATATATATTTATATATAATGTTATATATATTAAACATATGTGAGTTTAATCCAGTTAAATGACTCAAGGTCGAGTGTAAACAGATGGCCAGGATAAGGAGAAGGATTATTTAGGCTACCTGATGTGTGTGTGTGTGTGTGTGTGTGTGTGTGTGTGTGTGTGAGCGGGATATTTTTTCAAGAATCTGTGAGAACCCGCTCAGAGGATGTGTTCTCTCTAAACACTCTCTGGGTGGGATGGTACACGTTTACTAGGGCATTGTTTAAACCCAAATCGCTTGCTGTTCTCCTGGTCACATGACACAAAGGTGACATTTACACACACGCGCACACACACACACACACACACACACACACACACACACACACACACATATACACATGTACTGTAAATACCAGTTCGACATTAAAGGACCTGAAAGTTATTTTGGACAACAACTTGTGAAAATCACCTACATTACAAAAACAGGCTTCTTCCACCTTAGAAATATTTCCAAGCTAGGAAACATGTTGTCTATATCTGATGCAGAGAAGCTCGTCCATGCGTTCATGACCTCCAGAAAAGACTACTGTAATGCATTACTAGGTGGATGTCCTGCATCATTAATAAACAATCTACAGTTTGTCCAGAATGCAGCAGCCAGAGTTCTCACAAGGTCAAGAAAATATGATCATATAACCCCAATCTTCTCATCTCTACACTGGCTTCCTGTTACGTTTCAAATCCACTACAAACTACTGCTTCTTACTTACAAAACACTTAATGGTTTATCTTCCATGTATCTCTCCATTTACATTTACATTTTACATTTGCAGCATCTAAAACGCCGTTGTCCAGAGCTTTGAGTCTTCAGCAATGAACAAATTTTCACTGGTACACCAGATTACAACTGAAGATAAATCAATTTTGTTGAGAATTGTTCTTTTTTTAAACAAAGCAGGAAGAGGAAGGTCTTCACCCGTCACTTGAAGACCGCTGCTCGAACATCTAGGCGAAGTTTAGTCCATCACCTCGGTGTCAGAACAGAGAAGAGCTTTGAAGTGTACTTACCTCTCATCCTGTGAGAAGGTGGTCCCAGTCGAGCAGTGCTGGAGGATCTCAGACAGCGTGGTGCAGTGCGAGGTGTGATGAGATCTCTGAGGTAAGAAGGTGCTGGACCACTTATGTCTTAGTAGGCAAGCATCAGTGTTTTGAATCTAAAACGTGCAGGGTATCCAGTCTTCTAACACGCTACAGTCTGTCACGCTGTTTAAGATTCAAAAACTCTGGACTTCTAGTAGTTCTTAGAACAGCAATGTCCACTAAAAGTGGTAGAACATTCTCACATTTAGCTTCTAAACTTTGGAATAGTCTTCCTGACAGTGTTTGGGGTTTAGACACACTCTCCAATTTTAAGACCTACACATAACACACATCACATCATAACCTTGTGCTCCAGAACATCTGATCACATGCACATTATCAACTTGAGCTGGTAATATCATGAACAGCAGCTACGCTAATTCATCTCCACTGCTTCTCTTTCTCTCCCCATCCCGAGGCTTCCTGAGGTTGCACCAGCTCCAGTCACATCCCACCTCATGAAGATTATGGACCTTTAAAGATGTAGATGCCCGCAAACATCCCAAACCATCTAGAGATGTACCAGCGCCAATTGGATCCCAACTCATGTGGAGTTTGGACATTAAACTTGGCATTTAAGGGCTCTGGCATGGAGAAGCTGATGCTGGATCTGTGATGATCTCAGATGTGAAGCTATTTTTTGAGTTGCTCAGTAGCTCCTGGTTCCATAATCTCAACTGACTGTATAAGACTGTAGAAAGGACTCATAATCACACACTCTGGTGCTCATGCTAGTGCTCATGCTAGTTTAACATGATTCTCCATGCGATATTTTTCTTGCGACATGCCCTCACTTTCACGCAATTCTTCGATTTTTACAATTTTCTCAATTTTATTTAACTGTGACTTTTTCCACATAAGTCGACATTCACTTTTAATTCATTTCATTATTTTGCAAACAATTCAGTTATTTTTTATTTGTTCATCTAAAACATTTTTTTGATTTTCTCATAATTCCTTGATTTTACACAAGATTTTCTGGATTCCACAAAATTATGGATTATTTTGACCAGAATTATTTATTTAAACACAATTCTGCTAAGGTCAGGGCTTGACCTGCACATGTGATTTCAGGAGCTCCAGCCTTCTGCCATGGGAAGGTTTGTAAACCAAACTGCAGAAAAATGTTGGAAGATCCATAATTTTAATATTAAATGTCAAAAGGTACAAAACAGAACATAGATCACACAATCAGGTCAAAATTAAGCCCTTTTTCGAAAGGTAAAAACAACCAAAACACCTCAGGAACTCAAGAAATTATGTTAAAAAGGTCTCTCAGGAACTAAAAGGAAGACACAAAACAAACTCCCAAACTGGGGGTGTAACAGGGCTAACAGGACACAGGTGGGAACAATAGGAGACTAATGAGGGACACAGGGACAAAATAGTGCCCCCTGGTGGGAAAAACAGGAAAAACCCAAGGTAAAAAGAACATAAAAAAGCTAGAAATCTAGCAGGATCCTGACCCCAGAACCTAAAAAATGTAATTTCTTTTTTTTTAATGTATTAATTTGCATGTGATTGATCCATATTATTTTCCCACATTTTCTTTAAACGATTAAAAAAAAACAACAAGATTTTACATGGGATATGAATATATATATATATATATATATATATATATATATATATATATATATATATTTAAATAAAAAAAAATTATTAATATATTAACTGATTTTTCTCTAAATTATTTATTTATTTATTTTAGTAATCTTTATTTATTTATGTAGTTAAAAACATTTCTTTTTTTTTTAATGTATTAATTTGCATTGTAATTGATCCATATATTTTTTTCAAAGCGATTTTTAAAAATAATCACGATTTTACATGGGATATCATATGATTATTAAAATAATATGAATTTACATTACAAAAATGTAATTAATATATTAAGTGATTTTTCTCCAAATGAATTATTTATTTATTTATTTATTTTATTTATCGTAATTTTTTCATGTACTTAAGTAAAAAGTAGCCTTTACTACTTCCTGTTTTAGTGTCACGCTGGTGACTGGACCTCACATTATATTATTTTTAGGGTTGTTAATATAATTTATAATATTGTAATAAAATGTAAAAATTTAATCGTGATTAATCGCGTGGTTGTCATGAGTTACTCGCAATTAATCGCAACGTAATCACACCTTTCTACCTGTTCTAAAATGTATACTTTTCTCATGATTAATACTCATATCAACAATGACAAGGACAAATATTGATGCTTTATGCAAATGTATGTTTATTATTAGTGAAACCGAACTCAACATAGACGTAAATCATCAGGACAACAAACTGAACCTTTGCTATGTTTCCGCACGGACGGTTAATGAGGTGATACCGGAGAAACTGCACCACTTCAACTTTCATCCGAATGACCTAATGAGAGAATATTTGTGAATTTGTTTATTAAAAAGTAGACATTTAGAGCATAAAATGCACATTGAGATGAAAAAATGTACATTTCATCAAACCGATTTAAACTAAATTAACGAGTCCGGTTTTAAAATGTATGAAGTCGAAAGTGTGTTAAAATGAATAGTGAAGTAAAAAACTGATACCAGAAAAATCTATTTAAGTACAATAAAGAAGTATTTGTACTTCGTTATTTCCCACGTCTGAATCACGTGTCCTTCACATCATCACATGCTGCTGCACAGAAACATATTCCCATTCTCACATACTGCAGTGTAATAAATCTGTGTGAGAGAAAACATGCACTCGTAAAGCACAGATCGTTTTATTCCCCCATACGCAGGTTCTTTTCTCGTCTGTTCGAGGAGAGTAATTTTTATCCGCACTCAGCCGTTACTAACAGTTTCTTTCCTTTTTTTCCTCCCCCTGTTTTTTCTGTGATTACTCCATTATAATGTATTAGTCCTGAGGTGTGTATGCCTGGATCTGCTCTGTGCCTACACATGAGCACTGCCCAAGGAATTAGCAATAGCAAAAAAAAAAAAAAAGAAAGGAGAAAATGCACACTGGGTGATGAATGGAGTGTGTTTTCTCTTTAGTCTTTTTTTTCCTTACACATACCTTTGACTGAGAAGTTTTTGGCTTCATAACAAACACACCAACGATAACATCTCGGAACGGGGAGCCAATTTCGCCTGTCGGCTGTATATTTTTTCTACCATTTTCAAGTGGAGAAAAAGCACTCGCATGATGTGGCCCTGTGGGCGACGGAGAAAGAGAAAAGAAACATAATCAATCAACGAACAGAGGACCACGTCGAAACGTAACTACACTCCGCCACTTCAGCTCGAACATGAAAACCCTAAAAAAAAGCCCAAAAAAAAGGTTTCACACAAAATTAATGTGTGAACATTTATACACTGGTTATGTTTCCTCATATATATAACATAGACACTATGGGGAAAAAAGTTTGTGGACACCTGGTGTCTTTCTAGAACATCTATAGTCCCTATTTCCTGTTATAATGAGCTCCACTCTCCAGGGAAGATGTTCCACTCGATTTTCTGGAGATTTGTCCACATGCAAACACAAAGCCAGGTACTGATGTGGGTGGGATGAGGAGGTCTGGGGTGCAGTCAGCATTTCAATTGATCATGTTTAATATTGTTGAGGTCGGCGCTTTATAGCAGGAGATATTCCAAAGCAAAACTTCATGGAGACGTCCTATAGGAGGTGTCCCAATACATTTGGCAACATAGTGTCCTTTTTTTTCAACACACGAATTGTTTTTTCACAGGTGATTCTTCGAATATAATTTTTCACACAATGATGTTCCTCCAATACGATTACACGATTAACTTTGTGCATTTTACACCCGGTGGTGTCCTAAATCAATCCCTTAATACCATCATTATGATGCCACGATTACAGAAACCATCAATATTGTAGAGAAACGCAGTAGAACAGAGCTGCATCACAGACAGGAATCTCATACAGTGAGAAAGAATGTCATCACTAAAGCAAGAAACCCAATCAACACAATTCAACACGTCTCCTTTCACTGTAGCCACAACAGCACCTCCTGCATACATCATCTCCAGCAGAAGCGTCGATATTTACCTCAGAAAATGACGGCCAAATAGTCCATCTTGTAAATGTCCTTGTAAGTGTATCTGCATCCGTTTCTTCTCCTCTGTTGTTGTCAAATAAAATAATACTACTACTACTAATAATAAACAGGTATTAAATCCACATGAATGTATTCGAGTTGTGAGCTCTGACTGGTGCCACTTTCTGACCGTCCAA